>NW_026907147.1:0-112614 GCF_033978795.1 Nerophis ophidion | reverse complement strand
TACATGATGTGTGATACATGATGTGTGACACATGATGTGTGATACATGACGTGTGATATATGATGTGTGATACATGATGTTTGATACATGACGTGGGATACATGATGTGTGATACATGATGTTTGATACATGATGTGTGATACATGATGTGTGATACATGATGTGTGATACATGATGTGTGATACATGATGTGTTATATATGATGTGTGATACATGATGTGTGATACATGATGTGTGATACATGATGTGTGATACATGATGTGTGATACATGATGTGTGATACATGATGTGTGATATATGATGTGTGATACATGATGTGTGACACATGATGTGTGATATATGATGTGTGATACATGATGTGTGATACATGATGTGTGATACATGATGTGTGATATATGATGTGTGATACATGATGTGTGATACATGATGTGTGATACATGATGTGTGACACATGATGTGTGATACATGACGTGTGATACATGACGTGTGATACATGATGTGTGATACATGATGTGTGACACATGATGTGTGATACATGATGTGTGATACATGACGTGTGATACATGATGTGTGATAAATGATGTGTGATACATGACGTGTGATATATGATGTGTGATACATGATGTTTGATACATGATGTGTGATACATGACGTGTGATACATGATGTGTGATAAATGATGTGTGATACATGATGTGTGATACATGATGTGTGACACATGATGTGTGATACATGATGTGTGATACATGATGTGTGATACATGACGTGTGATACATGATGTTTGATACATGATGTGTGATACATGATGTGTGATACATGATGTGTGATATATGATGAGTGATACATGATGTGTGATACATGACGTGTGATACATGATGTGTGATGTATGATGTGTGATACATGATGTTTGATACATGATGTGTGATACATGACGTGTGATACATGATGTGTGATAAATGATGTGTGATACATGATGTGTGATACATGATGTGTGATATATGTGTGACACATGATGTGTGATACATGTGTAATAAATGATGTGTGATATATGATGTGTGATATATGATGTGTGATACATGATGTTTGATACATGATGTGTGATACATGACGTGTGATACATGATGTGTGATACATGATGTGTGATACATGATGTGTGATACATGACGTGTGATACATGATGTGTGATACATGATGTGTGATACATGATGTGTGATACATGATGTGTGATACATGATGTGTGATACATGATGTGTGACACATGATGTTTGATACATGATGTGTGATACATGATGTGTGATACATGATGTTTGATACATGATGTGTGATACATGATGTGTGATACATGATGTGTGATACATGATGTGTGATACATGATGTGTGATACATGATGTGTGATACATGATGTGTGACACATGATGTTTGATACATGATGTGTGATACATGATGTGTGATATATGATGTGTGATACATGATGTGTGATACATGATGTGTGATACATGATGTGTGACACATGATGTGTGATACATGATGTGTGATACATGATGTGTGATACTTGACGTGTGATACATGATGTGTGATACATGACGTGTGATACATGATGTGTGATACATGATGTGTGATATATGATGAGTGATACATGATGTGTGATACATGACGTGTGATACATGATGTTTGATACATGATGTGGGATACATGATGTGTGATACATGATGTGTGATACATGATGTTTGATACATGATGTGTGATACATGATGTGTGATACATGATGTGTGATGTATGATGTGTGATACATGATTTGTGATACATGATGTGTGATACATGATGTGTGATACATGATGTGTGATACATGATGTGTGATACATGATGTTTGATACATGATGTGTGATACATGATGTTTGATACATGACGTGGGATACGTGATGTGTGATACATGATGTGTGATACATAATGCTTGATACATGATGTGTGATATATGATGTGTGATACATGATGTGTGATACATGATGTGTGATACATGATGTGTGATACATGATGTGTGATACATGATGTGTGATACATGATGTTTGATACATGATGTGTGATACATGATGTGTGATACATGATGTTTGATACATGATGTGTGTTACATGATGTGTGATATATGATGTGTGATACATGATGTGTGATACATGATGTGTGATACATGATGTTTGATACATGATGTGTGATACATGATGTGTGATACATGATGTGTGACACATGATGTGTGATACATGATGAGTGATACATGATGTGTGATACATGACGTATGATACATGATGTGTGATACATGATGTGTGATACAAGATGTGTGATACATGACGTGTGATACATGATGTGTGATACATGACGTGTGATATATGATGTGTGATACATGATGTGTGATACATGATGTGTGATACATGATGTGTGATACATGATGTTTGATACATGATGTGTGATACATGATGTGTGATACATGATGTTTGATACATGATGTGTGATACATGATGTGTGATACATGATGTGTGATACATGATGTGTGATACATGATGTGTGATACATGATGTGTGATATATGATGTGTGATACATGATGTGTGATACATGATGTTTGATACATGATGTGTGATATATGATGTATGATACATGATGTGTGATACATGATGTGTGATACATGATGTGTGATATATGATGTATGATACATGATGTGTGATACATGATGTGTGATACATGATGTGTGATACATGATGTGTGATACATGATGTTTGATACATGATGTGTGATACATGATGTGTGATACATGATGTGTGATATATGATGTGTGATACATGATGTGTGATACATGATGTGTGATACATGATGTGTGATACATTATGTGTGATACATGATGTGTGATACATGATGTGTGATACATGATGTTTGATACATGACGTGGGATACATGATGTGTGATACATGATGTTTGATACATGATGTGTGATACATGATGTGTGATACATGATGTGTGATACATGATGTGTGATACATGATGTGTGATATATGATGTGTGATACATGATGTGTGATACATGATGTGTGATACATGATGTGTGATACATGATGTGTGATATATGATGTGTGATACATGATGTGTGATACATGATGTGTGATACATGATGTGTGATACATGATGTGTGATACATGATGTGTGATACATGATGTGTGATACATGACGTGTGATATATGATGTGTGATACATGATGTGTGATACATGATGTGTGATACATGACGTGTGATACATGATGTGTGATACATGATGTGTGATACATGATGTGTGATACATGATGTGTGATACATGATGTGTGATACATGATGTGTGATACATGATGTGTGATACATGACGTGTGATATATGATGTGTGATACATGATGTGTGATACATGACGTGTGATACATGACGTGTGATACATGATGTGTGATACATGATGTGTGATACATGATGTGTGATACATGATGTGTGATACATGATGTGTGATACATGACGTGTGATACATGACGTGTGATACATGATGTGTGATACATGATGTGTGATACATGATGTGTGATACATGATGTGTGATACATGACGTGTGATACATGATGTATGATACACAATGTGTGACACATGATGTGTGGTATACATAATGTGTGATATATGATGTGTGATACATGATGTGTGATACATGATGTGTGACACATGATGTGTGATACATGACGTGTGATATATGATGTGTGATACATGATGTTTGATACATGATGTGTGATACATGACGTGTGATACATGATGTGTGATAAATGATGTGTGATACATGATGTGTGATACATGATGTGTGATATATGATGTGTGACACATGATGTGTGATACATGATGTGTGATAAATGATGTGTGATATATGATGTGTGATATATGATGTGTGATACATGATGTTTGATACATGATGTGTGATACATGATGTGTGATACATGATGTGTGATACATGATGTGTGATACATGACGTGTGATACATGATGTGTGATATATGATGTGTGATATATGATGTGTGATACATGATGTGTGATACATGATGTTTGATATATGATGTGTGATATATGATGTGTGATACATGATGTGTGATACATGACGTGTGATACATGATGTGTGATACATGATGTGTGATACATGATGTGTGACACATGATGTGTGATATATGATGTGTGATACATGATGTGTGATACATGACGTGTGATACATGATGTGTGATACATGATGTGTGACACATGATGTGTGATATATGATGTGTGATACATGATGTGTGATACATGACGTGTGATACATGATGTGTGATACATGATGTGTGATACATGATGTGTGATACATGACGTGTGATACATGATGTGTGATACATGATGTGTGATACATGACGTGTGATACATGATGTGTGATACATGATGTGTGATACATGATGTGTGATACATGACGTGTGATACATGATGTGTGATACATGACGTGTGATACATGATGTGTGATACATGATGTGTGATACATGACGTGTGATACATGATGTGTGATACATAATGTGTGATATATGATGTGTGATATATGATGTGTGATACATGATGTGTGATACATGACGTGTGATACATGATGTGTGATACATAATGTGTGATATATGATGTGTGATATATGATGTGTGATACATGATGTGTGATACATGATGTGTGATACATGATGTGTGATACATGATGTTTGATACATGATGTGTGATACATGATGTGTGATACATGATGTTTGATACATGATGTGTGATACATGATGTGTGATACATGATGTTTGATACATGATGTGTGATACATGATGTTTGATACATGATGTGTGATATATGATGTGTGATACATGATGTGTGATACATGATGTTTGATACATGATGTGTGATATATGATGTGTGATACATGATGTGTGATACATGATGTGTGATACATGATGTGTGATACATGATGTGTGATACATGATGTGTGATACATGATGTGTGATACATGATGTTTGATACATGATGTGTGATACATGATGTGTGATACATGATGTGTGATACATGATGTGTGATACATGATGTGTGATATATGATGTGTGATACATGATGTGTGATACATGATGTGTGATACATGATGTGTGATACATGATGTGTGATACATGATGTGTGATACATGATGTTTGATACATGATGTGTGATACATGATGTGTGATACATGACGTGTGATACATGATGTGTGATACATGATGTGTGATACATGATGTGTGATACATGATGTGTGATACATGATGTGTGATACATGACGTGTGATACATGACGTGTGATACATGATGTGTGATACATGATGTGTGACACATGATGTGTGATACATGATGTGTGATATATGATGTGTGATACATGATGTGTGATACATGATGTGTGACACATGATGTGTGATACATGACGTGTGATATATGATGTGTGATACATGATGTTTGATACATGACGTGGGATACATGATGTGTGATACATGATGTTTGATACATGATGTGTGATACATGATGTGTGATACATGATGTGTGATACATGATGTGTGATACATGATGTGTTATATATGATGTGTGATACATGATGTGTGATACATGATGTGTGATACATGATGTGTGATACATGATGTGTGATACATGATGTGTGATACATGATGTGTGATATATGATGTGTGATACATGATGTGTGACACATGATGTGTGATATATGATGTGTGATACATGATGTGTGATACATGATGTGTGATACATGATGTGTGATATATGATGTGTGATACATGATGTGTGATACATGATGTGTGATACATGATGTGTGACACATGATGTGTGATACATGACGTGTGATACATGACGTGTGATACATGATGTGTGATACATGATGTGTGACACATGATGTGTGATACATGATGTGTGATACATGACGTGTGATACATGATGTGTGATAAATGATGTGTGATACATGACGTGTGATATATGATGTGTGATACATGATGTTTGATACATGATGTGTGATACATGACGTGTGATACATGATGTGTGATAAATGATGTGTGATACATGATGTGTGATACATGATGTGTGACACATGATGTGTGATACATGATGTGTGATACATGATGTGTGATACATGACGTGTGATACATGATGTTTGATACATGATGTGTGATACATGATGTGTGATACATGATGTGTGATATATGATGAGTGATACATGATGTGTGATACATGACGTGTGATACATGATGTGTGATGTATGATGTGTGATACATGATGTGTGATACATGATGTGTGATACATGATGTGTGACACATGATGTGTGATACATGATGTGTGATACATGATGTGTGATACATGATGTGTGATACATGATGTGTGATACATGATGTGTGACACATGATGTGTGATACATGATGTGTGATACATGATGTGTGATACATGATGTGTGATACATGATGTGTGATACATTATGTGTGATACATAATGTGTGATATATGATGTGTGATACATGATGTGTGATACATGATGTGTGATATATGATGTGTGATACATGATGTGTGATACATGATGTGTGATACATGATGTGTGATACATGTGTGATATATGATGTGTGATACATGATGTGTGATACATGATGTGTGATACATGATGTGTGATATATGATGTGTGATACATGATGTGTGATACATGATGTGTGATACATGATGTGTGATACATGATGTGTGATACATGATGTGTGATATATGATGTGTGATACATGATGTGTGATACATGATGTGTGATACATGATGTGTGATACATGATGTTTGATACATGATGTGTGATACATGATGTGTGATACATGATGTGTGATACATGATGTGTGATACATGATGTGTGATACATGATGTGTGATATATGATGTGTGATACATGATGTGTGATACATGATGTTTGATACATGATGTGTGATACATGATGTGTGATACATGATGTGTGATACATGATGTGTGATATATGATGTGTGACACATGATGTGTGATACATAATGTGTGATATATGATGTGTGATACATGATGTGTGTTACATGATGTGTGATATATGATGTGTGATACATGATGTGTGATACATGATGTGTGATACATGATGTTTGATACATGATGTGTGATACATGATGTGTGATACATGATGTGTGACACATGATGTGTGATACATGATGTGTGATACATGATGTGTGATACATGACGTATGATACATGATGTGTGATACATGATGTGTGATACAAGATGTGTGATACATGACGTGTGATACATGATGTGTGATACATGACGTGTGATATATGATGTGTGATACATGATGTGTGATACATGATGTGTGATACATGATGTGTGATACATGATGTTTGATACATGATGTGTGATACATGATGTGTGATACATGATGTTTGATACATGATGTGTGATACATGATGTGTGATACATGATGTGTGACACATGATGTGTGATACATGATGTGTGATACATGATGTGTGATACATGACGTATGATACATGATGTGTGATACATGATGTGTGATACAAGATGTGTGATACATGACGTGTGATACATGATGTGTGATACATGACGTGTGATATATGATGTGTGATACATGATGTGTGATACATGATGTGTGATACATGATGTGTGATACATGATGTTTGATACATGATGTGTGATACATGATGTGTGATACATGATGTTTGATACATGATGTGTGATACATGATGTGTGATACATGATGTGTGATACATGATGTGTGATACATGATGTGTGATACATGATGTGTGATATATGATGTGTGATACATGATGTGTGATACATGATGTTTGATACATGATGTGTGATATATGATGTATGATACATGATGTGTGATACATGATGTGTGATACATGATGTGTGATATATGATGTATGATACATGATGTGTGATACATGATGTGTGATACATGATGTGTGATACATGATGTGTGATACATGATGTTTGATACATGATGTGTGATACATGATGTGTGATACATGATGTGTGATATATGATGTGTGATACATGATGTGTGATACATGATGTGTGATACATGATGTGTGATACATGATGTGTGATACATGATGTGTGATACATGATGTGTGATACATGATGTGTGATACATGATGTGTGATACATGATGTTTGATACATGATGTGTGATACATGATGTGTGATACATGATGTGTGATACATGATGTGTGATACATGATGTGTGATATATGATGTGTGATACATGATGTGTGATACATGATGTGTGATACATGATGTGTGATACATGATGTGTGATATATGATGTGTGATACATGATGTGTGATACATGATGTGTGATACATGATGTGTGATACATGATGTGTGATACATGATGTGTGATACATGATGTTTGATACATGATGTGTGATACATGATGTGTGATACATGACGTGTGATATATGATGTGTGATACATGACGTGTGATACATGACGTGTGATACATGACGTGTGATACATGATGTGTGATACATGATGTGTGATACATGATGTGTGATACATGATGTGTGATACATGATGTGTGATACATGACGTGTGATACATGACGTGTGATACATGATGTGTGATACATGATGTGTGATACATGATGTGTGATACATGATGTGTGATACATGACGTGTGATACATGATGTATGATACACAATGTGTGACACATGATGTGTGATACTTGATGTGTGATATATGATGTGTGATACATGATGTGTGATACATGATGTGTGACACATGATGTGTGATACATGACGTGTGATATATGATGTGTGATACATGATGTTTGATACATGATGTGTGATACATGACGTGTGATACATGATGTGTGATAAATGATGTGTGATACATTATGTGTGATACATGATGTGTGATATATGATGTGTGACACATGATGTGTGATACATGATGTGTGATAAATGATGTGTGATATATGATGTGTGATATATGATGTGTGATACATGATGTTTGATACATGATGTGTGATACATGACGTGTGATACATGATGTGTGATACATGATGTGTGATACATGATGTGTGATACATGACGTGTGATACCTGATGTGTGATACATGATGTGTGATACATGATGTGTGATATATGATGTGTGATATATGATGTGTGATACATGATGTGTGATACATGATGTTTGATATATGATGTGTGATATATGATGTGTGATACATGATGTGTGATACAAGACGTGTGATACATGATGTGTGATACATGATGTGTGATACATGATGTTTGATATATGATGTGTGATATATGATGTGTGATACATGATGTGTGATACATGACGTGTGATACATGATGTGTGATACATGATGTGTGACACATGATGTGTGATATATGATGTGTGATATATGATGTGTGATACATGATGTGTGATACATGACGTGTGATACATGATGTGTGATACATGATGTGTGATACATGATGTGTGATACATGACGTGTGATACATGATGTGTGATACATGATGTGTGATACATGACGTGTGATACATGATGTGTGATACATAATGTGTGATACATGATGTGTGATACATGACGTGTGATACATGATGTGTGATACATGACGTGTGATACATGATGTGTGATACATGATGTGTGATACATGATGTGTGATACATGATGTGTGATACATGATGTGTGATACATGACATGTTATACATGATGTGTGATACATGATGTGTGATACATGACGTGTGATACATGATGTGTGATACATAATGTGTGATATATGATGTGTGATATATGATGTGTGATACATGATGTGTGATACATGATGTGTGATACATGATGTGTGATACATGATGTGTGATACATGATGTTTGATACATGATGTGTGATACATGATGTGTGATACATGATGTTTGATACATGATGTGTGATACATGATGTGTGATACATGATGTGTGATACATGATGTGTGATACATGATGTTTGATACATGATGTGTGATATATGATGTGTGATACATGATGTGTGATACATGATGTTTGATACATGATGTGTGATATATGATGTGTGATACATGATGTGTGATACATGATGTGTGATACATGATGTGTGATACATGATGTGTGATACATGATGTGTGATACATGATGTGTGATACATGATGTGTGATACATGATGTTTGATACATGATGTGTGATACATGATGTGTGATACATGATGTGTGATACATGATGTGTTATACATGATGTGTGATATATGATGTGTGATACATGATGTGTGATACATGATGTGTGATACATGATGTGTGATACATGATGTGTGATACATGATGTTTGATACATGATGTGTGATACATGATGTGTGATACATGACGTGTGATACATGATGTGTGATACATGATGTGTGATACATGATGTGTGATACATGATGTGTGATACATGATGTGTGATACATGACGTGTGATACATGACGTGTGATACATGATGTGTGATACATGATGTGTGACACATGATGTGTGATACATGATGTGTGATATATGATGTGTGATACATGATGTGTGATACATGATGTGTGACACATGATGTGTGATACATGACGTGTGATATATGATGTGTGATACATGATGTTTGATACATGACGTGGGATACATGATGTGTGATACATGATGTTTGATACATGATGTGTGATACATGATGTGTGATACATGATGTGTGATACATGATGTGTGATACATGATGTGTTATATATGATGTGTGATACATGATGTGTGATACATGATGTGTGATACATGATGTGTGATACATGATGTGTGATACATGATGTGTGATACATGATGTGTGATATATGATGTGTGATACATGATGTGTGACACAAGATGTGTGATATATGATGTGTGATACATGATGTGTGATACATGATGTGTGATACATGATGTGTGATATATGATGTGTGATACATGATGTGTGATACATGATGTGTGATACATGATGTGTGACACATGATGTGTGATACATGATGTGTGATACATGACGTGTGATACATGATGTGTGATACATGATGTGTGACACATGATGTGTGATACATGATGTGTGATACATGACGTGTGATACATGATGTGTGATAAATGATGTGTGATACATGACGTGTGATATATGATGTGTGATACATGATGTTTGATACATGATGTGTGATACATGACGTGTGATACATGATGTGTGATACATGATGTGTGATACATGATGTGTGATACATGATGTGTGATACATGATGTAAGATACATGATGTGTGATACATGATGTTTGATACATGATGTGTGATACATGATGTGTGATACATGACGTGTGATACATGATGTGTGATACATGATGTGTGATACATGATGTGTGATACATGATGTGTGATACATGATGTGTGATACATGACGTGTGATACATGACGTGTGATACATGATGTGTGATACATGATGTGTGACACATGATGTGTGATACATGATGTGTGATATATGATGTGTGATACATGATGTGTGATACATGATGTGTGACACATGATGTGTGATACATGACGTGTGATATATGATGTGTGATACATGATGTTTGATACATGACGTGGGATACATGATGTGTGATACATGATGTTTGATACATGATGTGTGATACATGATGTGTGATACATGATGTGTGATACATGATGTGTGATACATGATGTGTTATATATGATGTGTGATACATGATGTGTGATACATGATGTGTGATACATGATGTGTGATACATGATGTGTGATACATGATGTGTGATACATGATGTGTGATATATGATGTGTGATACATGATGTGTGACACATGATGTGTGATATATGATGTGTGATACATGATGTGTGATACATGATGTGTGATACATGATGTGTGATATATGATGTGTGATACATGATGTGTGATACATGATGTGTGATACATGATGTGTGACACATGATGTGTGATACATGACGTGTGATACATGACGTGTGATACATGATGTGTGATACATGATGTGTGACACATGATGTGTGATACATGATGTGTGATACATGACGTGTGATACATGATGTGTGATAAATGATGTGTGATACATGACGTGTGATATATGATGTGTGATACATGATGTTTGATACATGATGTGTGATACATGACGTGTGATACATGATGTGTGATAAATGATGTGTGATACATGATGTGTGATACATGATGTGTGACACATGATGTGTGATACATGATGTGTGATACATGATGTGTGATACATGACGTGTGATACATGATGTTTGATACATGATGTGTGATACATGATGTGTGATACATGATGTGTGATATATGATGAGTGATACATGATGTGTGATACATGACGTGTGATACATGATGTGTGATGTATGATGTGTGATACATGATGTGTGATACATGATGTGTGATACATGATGTGTGACACATGATGTGTGATACATGATGTGTGATACATGATGTGTGATACATGATGTGTGATACATGATGTGTGATACATGATGTGTGACACATGATGTGTGATACATGATGTGTGATACATGATGTGTGATACATGATGTGTGATACATGATGTGTGATACATTATGTGTGATACATAATGTGTGATATATGATGTGTGATACATGATGTGTGATACATGATGTGTGATATATGATGTGTGATACATGATGTGTGATACATGATGTGTGATACATGATGTGTGATACATGTGTGATATATGATGTGTGATACATGATGTGTGATACATGATGTGTGATATATGATGTGTGATACATGATGTGTGATACATGATGTGTGATACATGATGTGTGATACATGATGTGTGATACATGATGTGTGATATATGATGTGTGATACATGATGTGTGATACATGATGTGTGATACATGATGTTTGATACATGATGTGTGATACATGATGTGTGATACATGATGTGTGATACATGATGTGTGATACATGATGTGTGATACATGATGTGTGATATATGATGTGTGATACATGATGTGTGATACATGATGTTTGATACATGATGTGTGATACATGATGTGTGATACATGATGTGTGATACATGATGTGTGATATATGATGTGTGACACATGATGTGTGATACATAATGTGTGATATATGATGTGTGATACATGATGTGTGTTACATGATGTGTGATATATGATGTGTGATACATGATGTGTGATACATGATGTGTGATACATGATGTTTGATACATGATGTGTGATACATGATGTGTGATACATGATGTGTGACACATGATGTGTGATACATGATGTGTGATACATGATGTGTGATACATGACGTATGATACATGATGTGTGATACATGATGTGTGATACAAGATGTGTGATACATGACGTGTGATACATGATGTGTGATACATGACGTGTGATATATGATGTGTGATACATGATGTGTGATACATGATGTGTGATACATGATGTGTGATACATGATGTTTGATACATGATGTGTGATACATGATGTGTGATACATGATGTTTGATACATGATGTGTGATACATGATGTGTGATACATGATGTGTGACACATGATGTGTGATACATGATGTGTGATACATGATGTGTGATACATGACGTATGATACATGATGTGTGATACATGATGTGTGATACAAGATGTGTGATACATGACGTGTGATACATGATGTGTGATACATGACGTGTGATATATGATGTGTGATACATGATGTGTGATACATGATGTGTGATACATGATGTGTGATACATGATGTTTGATACATGATGTGTGATACATGATGTGTGATACATGATGTTTGATACATGATGTGTGATACATGATGTGTGATACATGATGTGTGATACATGATGTGTGATACATGATGTGTGATACATGATGTGTGATATATGATGTGTGATACATGATGTGTGATACATGATGTTTGATACATGATGTGTGATATATGATGTATGATACATGATGTGTGATACATGATGTGTGATACATGATGTGTGATATATGATGTATGATACATGATGTGTGATACATGATGTGTGATACATGATGTGTGATACATGATGTTTGATACATGATGTGTGATACATGATGTGTGATACATGATGTGTGATATATGATGTGTGATACATGATGTGTGATACATGATGTGTGATACATGATGTGTGATACATGATGTGTGATACATGATGTGTGATACATGATGTGTGATACATGATGTGTGATACATGATGTGTGATACATGATGTGTGATACATGATGTTTGATACATGATGTGTGATACATGATGTGTGATACATGATGTGTGATACATGATGTGTGATGCATGATGTGTGATATATGATGTGTGATACATGATGTGTGATACATGATGTGTGATACATGATGTGTGATACATGATGTGTGATATATGATGTGTGATACATGATGTGTGATACATGATGTGTGATACATGATGTGTGATACATGATGTGTGATACATGATGTGTGATACATGATGTTTGATACATGATGTGTGATACATGATGTGTGATACATGACGTGTGATATATGATGTGTGATACATGACGTGTGATACATGACGTGTGATACATGACGTGTGATACATGATGTGTGATACATGATGTGTGATACATGATGTGTGATACATGATGTGTGATACATGACGTGTGATACATGACGTGTGATACATGATGTGTGATACATGATGTGTGATACATGATGTGTGATACATGATGTGTGATACATGACGTGTGATACATGATGTATGATACACAATGTGTGACACATGATGTGTGATACTTGATGTGTGATATATGATGTGTGATACATGATGTGTGATACATGATGTGTGACACATGATGTGTGATACATGACGTGTGATATATGATGTGTGATACATGATGTTTGATACATGATGTGTGATACATGACGTGTGATACATGATGTGTGATAAATGATGTGTGATACATTATGTGTGATACATGATGTGTGATATATGATGTGTGACACATGATGTGTGATACATGATGTGTGATAAATGATGTGTGATATATGATGTGTGATATATGATGTGTGATACATGATGTTTGATACATGATGTGTGATACATGACGTGTGATACATGATGTGTGATACATGATGTGTGATACATGATGTGTGATACATGACGTGTGATACCTGATGTGTGATACATGATGTGTGATACATGATGTGTGATATATGATGTGTGATATATGATGTGTGATACATGATGTGTGATACATGATGTTTGATATATGATGTGTGATATATGATGTGTGATACATGATGTGTGATACAAGACGTGTGATACATGATGTGTGATACATGATGTGTGATACATGATGTTTGATATATGATGTGTGATATATGATGTGTGATACATGATGTGTGATACATGACGTGTGATACATGATGTGTGATACATGATGTGTGACACATGATGTGTGATATATGATGTGTGATATATGATGTGTGATACATGATGTGTGATACATGACGTGTGATACATGATGTGTGATACATGATGTGTGATACATGATGTGTGATACATGACGTGTGATACATGATGTGTGATACATGATGTGTGATACATGACGTGTGATACATGATGTGTGATACATAATGTGTGATACATGATGTGTGATACATGACGTGTGATACATGATGTGTGATACATGACGTGTGATACATGATGTGTGATACATGATGTGTGATACATGATGTGTGATACATGATGTGTGATACATGATGTGTGATACATGACATGTTATACATGATGTGTGATACATGATGTGTGATACATGACGTGTGATACATGATGTGTGATACATAATGTGTGATATATGATGTGTGATATATGATGTGTGATACATGATGTGTGATACATGATGTGTGATACATGATGTGTGATACATGATGTGTGATACATGATGTTTGATACATGATGTGTGATACATGATGTGTGATACATGATGTTTGATACATGATGTGTGATACATGATGTGTGATACATGATGTGTGATACATGATGTGTGATACATGATGTTTGATACATGATGTGTGATATATGATGTGTGATACATGATGTGTGATACATGATGTTTGATACATGATGTGTGATATATGATGTGTGATACATGATGTGTGATACATGATGTGTGATACATGATGTGTGATACATGATGTGTGATACATGATGTGTGATACATGATGTGTGATACATGATGTGTGATACATGATGTTTGATACATGATGTGTGATACATGATGTGTGATACATGATGTGTGATACATGATGTGTTATACATGATGTGTGATATATGATGTGTGATACATGATGTGTGATACATGATGTGTGATACATGATGTGTGATACATGATGTGTGATACATGATGTTTGATACATGATGTGTGATACATGATGTGTGATACATGACGTGTGATACATGATGTGTGATACATGATGTGTGATACATGATGTGTGATACATGATGTGTGATACATGATGTGTGATACATGACGTGTGATACATGACGTGTGATACATGATGTGTGATACATGATGTGTGACACATGATGTGTGATACATGATGTGTGATATATGATGTGTGATACATGATGTGTGATACATGATGTGTGACACATGATGTGTGATACATGACGTGTGATATATGATGTGTGATACATGATGTTTGATACATGACGTGGGATACATGATGTGTGATACATGATGTTTGATACATGATGTGTGATACATGATGTGTGATACATGATGTGTGATACATGATGTGTGATACATGATGTGTTATATATGATGTGTGATACATGATGTGTGATACATGATGTGTGATACATGATGTGTGATACATGATGTGTGATACATGATGTGTGATACATGATGTGTGATATATGATGTGTGATACATGATGTGTGACACATGATGTGTGATATATGATGTGTGATACATGATGTGTGATACATGATGTGTGATACATGATGTGTGATGTATGATGTGTGATACATGATGTGTGATACATGATGTGTGATACATGATGTGTGACACATGATGTGTGATACATGACGTGTGATACATGACGTGTGATACATGATGTGTGATACATGATGTGTGACACATGATGTGTGATACATGATGTGTGATACATGACGTGTGATACATGATGTGTGATAAATGATGTGTGATACATGACGTGTGATATATGATGTGTGATACATGATGTTTGATACATGATGTGTGATACATGACGTGTGATACATGATGTGTGATAAATGATGTGTGATACATGACCTGTGATACATGATGTGTGACACATGATGTGTGATACATGATGTGTGATACATGATGTGTGATACATGATGTGTGATACATGATGTGTGATACATGATGTGTGACACATGATGTGTGATACATGATGTGTGATACATGATGTGTGATACATGATGTGTGATACATGATGTGTGATACATTATGTGTGATACATAATGTGTGATATATGATGTGTGATACATGATGTGTGATACATGATGTGTGATATATGATGTGTGATACATGATGTGTGATACATGATGTGTGATACATGATGTGTGATACATGTGTGATATATGATGTGTGATACATGATGTGTGATACATGATGTGTGATACATGATGTGTGATATATGATGTGTGATACATGATGTGTTATACATGATGTGTGATGCATGATGTGTGATACATGATGTATGATACATGATGTGTGATACATGATGTGTGATACATGATGTGTGATACATGATGTGTGATACATGATGTGTGATGCATGATGTGTGATACATGATGTGTGATACATGATGTGTGATACATGATGTGTGACACATGATGTGTGATACATGACGTGTGATATATGATGTGTGATACATGATGTGCGATACATGATGTGTGATACATGATGTGTGATACATGACGTGTGATACATGATGTTTGATACATGATGTGTGATACATGATGTTTGATACATGATGTGTGATACATGATGTGTGATACATGATGTGTGACACATGATGTGTGATACATGACGTGTGATATATGATGTGTGACACATGATGTTCGATACATGATGTGTGATACATGACGTGTGGTACATGATGTGTGATAAATGATGTGTGATACATGATGTGTGATACATGATGTGTGACACATGATGTGTGATACATGATGTGTGATAAATGATGTGTGATATATGATGTGTGATATATGATGTGTGATACATGATGTGTGACACATGATGTGTGATACATGATGTGTGATACATGATGTGTGATACATGATTTGTGATACATGATGTGTCATACATGATGTGTGATACATGATGTGTGACACATGATGTGTGATACATGATGTGTGATACATGATCTGTGATACGTGATGTGTGATACATGATGTGTGATACATGATGTGTGATAAATGATGTGTGATACATGATGTGTGATACATGATGTGTGATACATGATTTGTGATACATGATGTGTCATACATGATGTGTGATGCATGATGTTTGATACATGATGTGTGATACATGATGTGTGATATATGATGTGTGATACATGATGTGTGATATATGATGTGTGATACATGACGTGTGATACATGATGTGTGATACATGATGTGTGATACATGATGTTTGATACATGATGTGTGATACATGATGTGTGATACATGATGTGTGATACATGACGTGTGATACATGATGTGTGATACATGACGTGTGATACATGATGTGTGATATATGATGTGTGATACATGACGTGTGATACATGATGTGTGATACATGATGTGTGATACATGATGTGTGATACATGATGTGTGATATATGATGTGGTACACATGATGTTTGATATATGATGTGTGATACATGACGTGTGATACATGATGTGTGATACATGACATGTGATACATGATGTGTGATACATGATGTGTGATACATGATGTGTGATACATGATGTGTGATACATGACGTGTGATACGTGATGTCTGATACGTGATGTGTGATACATGATGTGTGATACATGACGTGTGATACATGATGTGTGATACATGATGTTTGATACATGACGTGTGATACATGATGCGTGATACATGATGTGTGATATATGATGTGTGATAAATGATGTGTGATACATGATGTGTGATACATGATGTTTGATACATGATGTGTGATACATGATGTGTGATACATGATGTGTGATACATGATGTGTTATATATGATGTGTGATATATGATGTGTGATACATGATGTGTGATACATGACGTGTGATACATGACGTGTGATACATGATGTGTGATACATGATGTGTGATACATGATGTTTGATACATGACGTTCAATATATGATGTGTGATACATGATGTGTGATACATGATGTGTGATACATGATGTGTGATACATAATGTGTGATATATGATGTGTGATACATGATGTGTGATACATGATGTGTGATATATGATGTGTGATACATGATTTGTGATACATGATGTGTGATGCATGATGTGTGATGCATGATGTGTGATATATGATGTGTGATACATGATGTGTGATACATGATGTGTGATACATGATGTGTGATACATAATGTGTGATATATGATGTGTGATACATGATGTGTGATACATGATGTGTGATATATGATGTGTGATACATGATGTGTGATACATGATGTTTGATACATGATGTGTGATACATGATGTGTGATATATGATGTGTGATACATGATGTTTGATACATGATGTGTGAAACATGACGTGTGATACATGATGTGTGATACATGATGTGTGATAC
Organism: Nerophis ophidion; assembly: GCF_033978795.1. Classification (NCBI taxonomy): domain Eukaryota; kingdom Metazoa; phylum Chordata; class Actinopteri; order Syngnathiformes; family Syngnathidae; genus Nerophis; species Nerophis ophidion. The sequence goes on along the minus strand of NW_026907147.1, from coordinate 92,674 downwards.
ATGATGTGTGATACATGATGTTTGATACATGATGTGTGATACATGATGTGTGATACATGATGTGTGATACATGATGTGTGACACATGATGTGTTATACATGATATGTGATACATGATGTGTGATACATGATGTTTGATACATGATGTGTGATACATGATGTGTTATACATGATGTGTGATACATGATGTGTGATACATGATGTTTGATACATGATGTGTGATACATGATGTGTGATACATGATGTGTGACACATGATGTGTGATACATGATGTGTGATACATGACGTGTGATACATGATGTTTGATACATGATGTGTGATACATGATGTTTTATACATGATGTTTGATACATGATGTGTGATACATGATGTGTGACACATGATGTTTGATACATGATGTGTGATACATGATGTGTGACACATGATGTGTGATACATAATGTGTGATATATGATGTGTGATACATGATGTGTGATACATGATGTGTGATATATGATGTGTGATACATGATGTGTGATACATGATGTGTGATACATGATGTGTGATACATAATGTGTGATATATGATGTGTGATACATGATGTGTGATACATGATGTGTGATATATGATGTGTGATACATGATGTGTGATACATGATGTGTGATATATGATGTGTGATACATGATGTGTGATACATGATGTTTGATACATGATGTGTGATACATGATGTGTGATATATGATGTGTGATACATGATGTTTGATACATGATGTGTGATACATGACGTGTGATACATGATGTGTGATACATGATGTGTGATACATGATGTGTGATACATGATGTTTGATACATGATGTGTGATACATGATGTGTGATACATGATGTGTGATACATGATGTGTGACACATGATGTGTTATACATGATGTGTGATACATGATGTGTGATACATGATGTGTGATACATGATGTGTGATACATGACGTGTGATACATGATGTGTGATACATGATGTGTGATACATGATGTGTGATACATGATGTGTGATACATGATGTGTGACACATGATGTGTGATACATGATGTGTGATACATGATGTGTGACACATGATGTGTGATACATGATGTGTGATATATGATGTGTGATACATGATGTGTGACACATGATGTTTGATACATGATGTGTGATACATGATGTGTGACACATGATGTTTGATACATGATGTGTGATACATGATGTGTGACACATGATGTTTGATACATGATGTGTGATACATGATGTGTGATACATGATGTGTGATATATGATGTGTGATACATGATGTGTGATACATGATGTGTGATACATGATGTGTGACACATGATGTGTGATACATGATGTGTGATATATGATGTGTGATACATGATGTGTGATATATGATGTGTGATACATGACGTGTGATACATGATGTGTGATACATGATGTGTGATACATGATGTTTGATACATGATGTGTGATACATGATGTGTGATACATGATGTGTGATACATGACGTGTGATACATGATGTGTGATACATGACGTGTGATACATGATGTGTGATATATGATGTGTGATACATGACGTGTGATACATGATGTGTGATACATGATGTGTGATACATGATGTGTGATACATGATGTGTGATATATGATGTGGTACACATGATGTTTGATATATGATGTGTGATACATGACGTGTGATACATGATGTGTGATACATGACATGTGATACATGATGTGTGATACATGATGTGTGATACATGATGTGTGATACATGATGTGTGATACATGACGTGTGATACGTGATGTCTGATACGTGATGTGTGATACATGATGTGTGATACATGACGTGTGATACATGATGTGTGATACATGATGTTTGATACATGACGTGTGATACATGATGCGTGATACATGATGTGTGATATATGATGTGTGATAAATGATGTGTGATACATGATGTGTGATACATGATGTTTGATACATGATGTGTGATACATGATGTGTGATACATGATGTGTGATACATGATGTGTTATATATGATGTGTGATATATGATGTGTGATACATGATGTGTGATACATGACGTGTGATACATGACGTGTGATACATGATGTGTGATACATGATGTGTGATACATGATGTTTGATACATGACGTTCAATATATGATGTGTGATACATGATGTGTGATACATGATGTGTGATACATAATGTGTGATATATGATGTGTGATACATGATGTGTGATACATGATGTGTGATATATGATGTGTGATACATGATTTGTGATACATGATGTGTGATGCATGATGTGTGATGCATGATGTGTGATATATGATGTGTGATACATGATGTGTGATACATGATGTGTGATACATGATGTGTGATACATAATGTGTGATATATGATGTGTGATACATGATGTGTGATACATGATGTGTGATATATGATGTGTGATACATGATGTGTGATACATGATGTTTGATACATGATGTGTGATACATGATGTGTGATATATGATGTGTGATACATGATGTTTGATACATGATGTGTGATACATGACGTGTGATACATGATGTGTGATACATGATGTGTGATACATGATGTGTGATACATGATGTTTGATACATGATGTGTGATACATGATGTGTGATACATGATGTGTGATACATGATGTGTGACACATGATGTGTTATACATGATGTGTGATACATGATGTGTGATACATGATGTTTGATACATGATGTGTGATACATGATGTGTTATACATGATGTGTGATACATGATGTGTGATACATGATGTTTGATACATGATGTGTGATACATGATGTGTGATACATGATGTGTGACACATGATGTGTGATACATGATGTGTGATACATGACGTGTGATACATGATGTTTGATACATGATGTGTGATACATGATGTTTTATACATGATGTGTGATACATGATGTGTGATACATGATGTGTGATATATGATGTGTGATACATGATGTGTGATACATGATGTGTGATACATGATGTGTGATACATGATGTGTGATACATGATGTGTGACACATGATGTGTGATACATGATGTGTGATACATGATGTGTGACACATGATGTGTGATACATGATGTGTGATATATGATGTGTGATACATGATGTGTGACACATGATGTTTGATACATGATGTGTGATACATGATGTGTGACACATGATGTTTGATACATGATGTGTGATACATGATGTGTGACACATGATGTTTGATACATGATGTGTGATACATGACGTGTGATACATGATGTGTGATAAATGATGTGTGATACATGACGTGTGATATATGATGTGTGATACATGATGTTTGATACATGATGTGTGATACATGACGTGTGATACATGATGTGTGATAAATGATGTGTGATACATGACCTGTGATACATGATGTGTGACACATGATGTGTGATACATGATGTGTGATACATGATGTGTGATACATGATGTGTGATACATGATGTGTGATACATGATGTGTGACACATGATGTGTGATACATGATGTGTGATACATGATGTGTGATACATGATGTGTGATACATGATGTGTGATACATTATGTGTGATACATAATGTGTGATATATGATGTGTGATACATGATGTGTGATACATGATGTGTGATATATGATGTGTGATACATGATGTGTGATACATGATGTGTGATACATGATGTGTGATACATGTGTGATATATGATGTGTGATACATGATGTGTGATACATGATGTGTGATACATGATGTGTGATATATGATGTGTGATACATGATGTGTTATACATGATGTGTGATGCATGATGTGTGATACATGATGTATGATACATGATGTGTGATACATGATGTGTGATACATGATGTGTGATACATGATGTGTGATACATGATGTGTGATGCATGATGTGTGATACATGATGTGTGATACATGATGTGTGATACATGATGTGTGACACATGATGTGTGATACATGACGTGTGATATATGATGTGTGATACATGATGTGCGATACATGATGTGTGATACATGATGTGTGATACATGACGTGTGATACATGATGTTTGATACATGATGTGTGATACATGATGTTTGATACATGATGTGTGATACATGATGTGTGATACATGATGTGTGACACATGATGTGTGATACATGACGTGTGATATATGATGTGTGACACATGATGTTCGATACATGATGTGTGATACATGACGTGTGGTACATGATGTGTGATAAATGATGTGTGATACATGATGTGTGATACATGATGTGTGACACATGATGTGTGATACATGATGTGTGATAAATGATGTGTGATATATGATGTGTGATATATGATGTGTGATACATGATGTGTGACACATGATGTGTGATACGTGATGTGTGATACATGATGTGTGATACATGATTTGTGATACATGATGTGTCATACATGATGTGTGATACATGATGTGTGACACATGATGTGTGATACATGATGTGTGATACATGATCTGTGATACGTGATGTGTGATACATGATGTGTGATACATGATGTGTGATAAATGATGTGTGATACATGATGTGTGATACATGATGTGTGATACATGATTTGTGATACATGATGTGTCATACATGATGTGTGATGCATGATGTTTGATACATGATGTGTGATACATGATGTGTGATATATGATGTGTGATACATGATGTGTGATATATGATGTGTGATACATGACGTGTGATACATGATGTGTGATACATGATGTGTGATACATGATGTTTGATACATGATGTGTGATACATGATGTGTGATACATGATGTGTGATACATGACGTGTGATACATGATGTGTGATACATGACGTGTGATACATGATGTGTGATATATGATGTGTGATACATGACGTGTGATACATGATGTGTGATACATGATGTGTGATACATGATGTGTGATACATGATGTGTGATATATGATGTGGTACACATGATGTTTGATATATGATGTGTGATACATGACGTGTGATACATGATGTGTGATACATGACATGTGATACATGATGTGTGATACATGATGTGTGATACATGATGTGTGATACATGATGTGTGATACATGACGTGTGATACGTGATGTCTGATACGTGATGTGTGATACATGATGTGTGATACATGACGTGTGATACATGATGTGTGATACATGATGTTTGATACATGACGTGTGATACATGATGCGTGATACATGATGTGTGATATATGATGTGTGATAAATGATGTGTGATACATGATGTGTGATACATGATGTTTGATACATGATGTGTGATACATGATGTGTGATACATGATGTGTGATACATGATGTGTTATATATGATGTGTGATATATGATGTGTGATACATGATGTGTGATACATGACGTGTGATACATGACGTGTGATACATGATGTGTGATACATGATGTGTGATACATGATGTTTGATACATGACGTTCAATATATGATGTGTGATACATGATGTGTGATACATGATGTGTGATACATAATGTGTGATATATGATGTGTGATACATGATGTGTGATACATGATGTGTGATATATGATGTGTGATACATGATTTGTGATACATGATGTGTGATGCATGATGTGTGATGCATGATGTGTGATATATGATGTGTGATACATGATGTGTGATACATGATGTGTGATACATGATGTGTGATACATAATGTGTGATATATGATGTGTGATACATGATGTGTGATACATGATGTGTGATATATGATGTGTGATACATGATGTGTGATACATGATGTTTGATACATGATGTGTGATACATGATGTGTGATATATGATGTGTGATACATGATGTTTGATACATGATGTGTGATACATGACGTGTGATACATGATGTGTGATACATGATGTGTGATACATGATGTGTGATACATGATGTTTGATACATGATGTGTGATACATGATGTGTGATACATGATGTGTGATACATGATGTGTGACACATGATGTGTTATACATGATGTGTGATACATGATGTGTGATACATGATGTTTGATACATGATGTGTGATACATGATGTGTTATACATGATGTGTGATACATGATGTGTGATACATGATGTTTGATACATGATGTGTGATACATGATGTGTGATACATGATGTGTGACACATGATGTGTGATACATGATGTGTGATACATGACGTGTGATACATGATGTTTGATACATGATGTGTGATACATGATGTTTTATACATGATGTGTGATACATGATGTGTGATACATGATGTGTGATATATGATGTGTGATACATGATGTGTGATACATGATGTGTGATACATGATGTGTGATACATGATGTGTGATACATGATGTGTGACACATGATGTGTGATACATGATGTGTGATACATGATGTGTGACACATGATGTGTGATACATGATGTGTGATATATGATGTGTGATACATGATGTGTGACACATGATGTTTGATACATGATGTGTGATACATGATGTGTGACACATGATGTTTGATACATGATGTGTGATACATGATGTGTGACACATGATGTTTGATACATGATGTGTGATACATGATGTGTGATACATGATGTGTGATATATGATGTGTGATACATGATGTGTGATACATGATGTGTGATACATGATGTGTGACACATGATGTGTGATACATGATGTGTGATATATGATGTGTGATACATGATGTGTGATATATGATGTGTGATACATGACGTGTGATACATGATGTGTGATACATGATGTGTGATACATGATGTTTGATACATGATGTGTGATACATGATGTGTGATACATGATGTGTGATACATGACGTGTGATACATGATGTGTGATACATGACGTGTGATACATGATGTGTGATATATGATGTGTGATACATGACGTGTGATACATGATGTGTGATACATGATGTGTGATACATGATGTGTGATACATGATGTGTGATATATGATGTGGTACACATGATGTTTGATATATGATGTGTGATACATGACGTGTGATACATGATGTGTGATACATGACATGTGATACATGATGTGTGATACATGATGTGTGATACATGATGTGTGATACATGATGTGTGATACATGACGTGTGATACGTGATGTCTGATACGTGATGTGTGATACATGATGTGTGATACATGACGTGTGATACATGATGTGTGATACATGATGTTTGATACATGACGTGTGATACATGATGCGTGATACATGATGTGTGATATATGATGTGTGATAAATGATGTGTGATACATGATGTGTGATACATGATGTTTGATACATGATGTGTGATACATGATGTGTGATACATGATGTGTGATACATGATGTGTTATATATGATGTGTGATATATGATGTGTGATACATGATGTGTGATACATGACGTGTGATACATGACGTGTGATACATGATGTGTGATACATGATGTGTGATACATGATGTTTGATACATGACGTTCAATATATGATGTGTGATACATGATGTGTGATACATGATGTGTGATACATGATGTGTGATACATAATGTGTGATATATGATGTGTGATACATGATGTGTGATACATGATGTGTGATATATGATGTGTGATACATGATTTGTGATACATGATGTGTGATGCATGATGTGTGATGCATGATGTGTGATATATGATGTGTGATACATGATGTGTGATACATGATGTGTGATACATGATGTGTGATACATAATGTGTGATATATGATGTGTGATACATGATGTGTGATACATGATGTGTGATATATGATGTGTGATACATGATGTGTGATACATGATGTTTGATACATGATGTGTGATACATGATGTGTGATATATGATGTGTGATACATGATGTTTGATACATGATGTGTGATACATGACGTGTGATACATGATGTGTGATACATGATGTGTGATACATGATGTGTGATACATGATGTTTGATACATGATGTGTGATACATGATGTGTGATACATGATGTGTGATACATGATGTGTGACACATGATGTGTTATACATGATGTGTGATACATGATGTGTGATACATGATGTTTGATACATGATGTGTGATACATGATGTGTTATACATGATGTGTGATACATGATGTGTGATACATGATGTTTGATACATGATGTGTGATACATGATGTGTGATACATGATGTGTGACACATGATGTGTGATACATGATGTGTGATACATGACGTGTGATACATGATGTTTGATACATGATGTGTGATACATGATGTTTTATACATGATGTGTGATACATGATGTGTGATACATGATGTGTGATATATGATGTGTGATACATGATGTGTGATACATGATGTGTGATACATGATGTGTGATACATGATGTGTGATACATGATGTGTGACACATGATGTGTGATACATGATGTGTGATACATGATGTGTGACACATGATGTGTGATACATGATGTGTGATATATGATGTGTGATACATGATGTGTGACACATGATGTTTGATACATGATGTGTGATACATGATGTGTGACACATGATGTTTGATACATGATGTGTGATACATGATGTGTGACACATGATGTTTGATACATGATGTGTGATACATGATGTGTGATACATGATGTGTGATATATGATGTGTGATACATGATGTGTGATACATGATGTGTGATACATGATGTGTGACACATGATGTGTGATACATGATGTGTGATATATGATGTGTGATACATGATGTGTGACACATGATGTTTGATACATGATGTGTGATACATGATGTGTGATATATGATGTGTGATACATGATGTGTGATACATGATGTGTGATACATGATGTGTGACACATGATGTGTGATACATGATGTGTGATACATGATGTGTGATACATGACGTGTGATACATGATGTTTGATACATGATGTGTGATACATGATGTGTGATACATGATGTGTGATACATGATGTGTGATGTATGATGTGTGATACATGATGTGTGATACATGATGTGTGATACATGATGTGTGATACATGACGTGTGATACATGATGTTTGATACATGATGTGTGATACAGGATGTTTGATACATGATGTGTGATACATGATGTGTGATATATGATGTGTGATACATGATGTGTGATACATGATGTTTGGTACATGATGTGTGATACATGATGTGTGATACATGATGTGTGATATATGATGTGTGACACATGATGTGTGATACATGATGTGTGATACATGACGTGTGATACATGATGTGTGATACATGACGTGTGATACATGATGTGTGATACATGCCGTGTGATACATGATGTGTGATACATGACGTGTGATACATGATGTGTGATACATGATGTGTGATACATGACGTGTGATACATGATGTGTGATACATGACGTGTGATACATGATGTGTGATACATGACGTGTGATACATGATGTGTGATACATGATGTGTGATACATGATGTGTGATACATGACGTGTTTTACATGATGTGTGATACGTGATGTGTGATACATGATGGTTGATACATGACGTGTGATACATGATGTGTGATACATGATGTGTGATATATGATGTGTGATACATGACGTGTGATACATGTGTGATAAATGACGTGTGATACATGATGTGTTATAGATGATGTGTGATACATGACGTGTGATACATGATGTGTGATACATGACGTGTGATACATGATGTGTGATACATGATGTGTGATACATGATGTGTGATACATGATGTGTGATACATGACATGTGATACATGATGTGTGATACATGATGTGTGATACATGATGTGTGACACATGATGTGTGATACATGATGTGTGATACATGATGTGTGATACATGATGTGTGATACATGATGTGTGATACATGATGTGTGATACATGATGTGTGATACATGATGTTTGATACATGACGTGTGATACATGATGTGTGATACATGATGTGTGATACATGATGTGTGATACATGATGTTTGATACATGACGTGTGATACATGATGTGTGATACATGATGTGTGATACATGATGTGTGATACATGATGTGTATCACACATCATGTACCTCATCATACTTTACTAAGGCCGGGAGTCATCGATTACATTTGTGTATGGACTAAAATCCTTCCTTTACAAGACTGAAAGTAGCCCAGTGGTTAAGACTGTTGCATGAGAACAAACTGTACAGAGTTCAAACCCCACTCCGGTCAGCAGTATTTTTTCCACCTCATCTTACTCCAGTGAGTCAGGGGTCGTAGATAACATTTGTGTATGGAAAGAAATCCTCTCTTCACAGGACCAGGGATAGCTCAGTGCTTAAGACAGGTACTGGGTTCGAATCCCACTCGTGTTGACAAAATTGAGTTTAAGCTTGTCATACTTTACTGAGCCAGGCGTCCTCGATTACATTTGTGTATAGAACACAATCTTCTCTTCACAAGACCCAGAATAGACCAGGGGTTATGACATCTGACTCGGAATGAAAAGTACTGGGTTCAAATCCCACTCAGGTTGACTGTATTTTGTTCTACTTCATCAAACTTTACTGGGCCATCAGTCCTCGATTAGATTTGTGTATGAAAAAAAAACATCTCATCAAGACGCAGGATAGCCCAGTGGTTAAGACTGCTGACTCTGAATAACTGGTACTGGGTTTGAATCCCACTCATGTGGACAAAATTTTGTTTAAGCTTGTCATACTTTACTGCGCCAGGAGTCCTCGATTACATTTGTGTATAGAACACAATCTTCTCTTCACAAGACCCAGGATAGACCAGGGGTTAAGACATCTGACTCGGAATGAAAAGTACTGGGTTCAAATCCCACTCAGGTTGAGTGTATTTTGTTCTACCTCATCAAACTTTACTGGGCCATCAGTCCTCGATTACATTTGTGTATGAAAAAAAATATCTCATCAAGGCCCAGGATAGCCCAGTGGTTAAGACTGCTGACTCTGAATGACAGGTACTGGGTTCGAATCCCACTCATGTTGACAAAATTTTGTTTAAGCTTGTCATACTTTACTGAGCCAGGAGTCCTCGATTACATTTGTGTATAGAACACAATCTTATCTTCACAAGACCCAGGATAGACCAGGGGTTAAGACATCTGACTCGGAATGAAAAGCACTGGGTTCAAATCCCACTCAGGTTGAGTGTATTTTGTTCTACCTCATCAAACTTTACTGGGCCACAGTCCTCGATTACATTTGTGTACGAAAAAAAATTGTCTCATCTAGACCCAGGATAGCCCAGTGGTTAAGACTGTTGACTCAGGTTGAAGAGTGTGGGGTTCGACTCCTGCTTGGGTCGATGTGAAATTTAAAAGATCAGCTGGAGGCTGCAAGTTGACAAATATTGTAACTGTGTCATTTCTCTCATGTAATGTTAAAATAATAATTTAATTTACTTTTTTTTATCCAATTACAATTAACCTATTTTATTTTATTTGTACCCAGGAGAGCTCATTGGTCAACGCTCTTTATTTATCCTATTCCCACCCACCTCAGGAGTTACACTCACTCGCACACACTCCTACGCGCACTCATTCTCACACACACACACACACACACAGGTAACCCCTGAGGTGTCATCATTGACTATTTGACATTTTATTTTGGATTATTATTAGCTTTAGTGTTGACTTAATTTTTCAACTATATGTTAGTCAAAGAAGTAGCACATAACATTAGTCTGTGTGGGGGAGAAGAAGCAGCCCACAATGTATGTCGTCTTGACGCCATACTGCCAAATTACTGACTCCATGTATGGGATTTGAACTCACTACTCCTGTATTAGGAGCCCACAGTGTTGACCATTGAGCTATCCTGGGTCCCAACAAATTTTGGTTCTCGCTCATATACAAATGTTATCAGTGAACTATGATCAGGCAAAACAAAGAACAAGAACTTCCCAGATGTGGATTTGAACCCAGTAGTACTGCGTGTGAGGCAGCAGTGTTAACCATTGAGCTATCACAAGTCCCACTAAGTATTGTTTTTCACTCATATACAAATGTAATCAGTGAACTATGATCAAGGCAAAACAAAAAACTAGCTCTTCCTACAAATGGATTTGAACCCAGTAGTTCTGCATGAGAGGCAGCAGTCTTAACCATTGAGCTATCCTGAGTCTTGTTGGACGTGTAGTCTGGCTCCTTCATTAATGGAATCGTGACATCTGTCCCAGTAAACTACTATTGAGGTGGAGCTCAATTTTGAACTGAAGTTACATATCAAACCAATTGGGATTCAAACCCAGTACCCCCATATTTGAAGCTCACAGTGTTGACCATTGAGGTATCCTGGGTTCCATCAAGACATGATTTTCACTCATATACAAATGCAATCATTTAACAATGATAGAGATGAAACAAAAAACAAGACCTCCCATCTTGTGGATTTGAACCCAGTAGTACCGTGTGAGAGGCAGCAGCCTTAACCATTGAGCATTTTGGGTTCTACTACTTCATGATCTGGATCAATATACCAATGTTACATACCTGTTGTTGAGTAGTTGGTGTGTGCCATGTCTCTCAGGTGTGACATACCTGTTGTTGGTTTGTGCCATGTCTCTCAGGTGTGACATACCTGTTGTTGGTGTGTGCGATGTCTCTCAGGTGTGACATACCTGTTGTTGGTGTGTGCCATGTCTCTCAGGTGTGACATACCTGTTGTTGGTGTGTGCCATGTCTCTCAGGTGTGACATACCTGTTGTTGGTGTGTGCCATGTCTCTCAGGTGTGACATACCTGTTGTTGGTGTGTGCCATGTCTCTCAGGTGTGACATACCTGTTGTTGGTGTGTGCCATGTCTCTCAGGTGTGACATACCTGTTGTTGGTGTGTGCCATGTCTCTCAGGTGTGACATACCTGTTGTTGGTGTGTGCCATGTCTCTCAGGTGTGACATACCTGTTGTTGGTGTGTGCCACGTCTCTCAGGTGTGACATACCTGTTGTTGGTGTGTGCCATGTCTCTCAGGTGTGACATACCTGTTGTTGGTGTGTGCCATGTCTCTCAGGTGTGACATACCTGTTGTTGGTGTGTGCCATGTCTCTCAGGTGTGACATACCTGTTGTTGGTGTGTGCCATGTCTCTCAGGTGTGACATACCTGTTGTTGGTGTGTGCCATGTCTCTCAGGTGACATACCTGTTGTTGGTGTGTGCCATGTCTCTCAGGTGTGACATACCTGTTGTTGGTGTGTGCCACGTCTCTCAGGTGTGACATACCTGTTGTTGGTGTGTGCCATGTCTCTCAGGTGTGACATACCTGTTGTTGTCATACCTGCCAGCTTGTCTGCAGCAATAAACAAGTCATCAATTGAGTCCACAACATGTTTGATGTTTATTCCTCTCATGTTGAAGTAGTTCCCATCTGCAGTTCGCCCACTGCACTCTATCGCCACCATGTGGTCATACCTGCAACAACTTCATAGTTCTTTGAAACTATCGCCACCATGTGGTCATACCTGCATCAATTTCATAGTTCTTTGAAACTATCGCCACCATGTGGTCATACCTGCAACAACTTCATAGTTCTTTGAAACTATCGCCACCATGTGGTCATACCTGCAACAACTTCATAGTTCTTTGAACCTAAAATCTATTGAGATATATATCGTATATATGGAGCGGAAAACACAACCCAAAATTCAAAGTTTCTTCATGCGACGTAGCCGGCCTACTTCACCACAGTCTGTAGTCTATTGCCCCCCCCCCCAGGCAAAGATGAGATGGAGATGTGATGGTGACGACTAACACATTTTCTGGGGGGGAAATCACTGCATAGATAACATTTGTGTATGGAAAGAAATCTATTCTTTACAAGACCAAGGATAGCTCAGTGGTTAAGACTGCGGACTCTGAATGAGAGGTACTGGTTTCGAATGCCAATCTAGTTGATATCATTTTGTTCAAACTCATCATACTTTACTGAGCCAGGAGTCCTCAATTACATTTGTGTATGGAACACAATCATAGCTTCACAAGACCCAGGACAGTCCAGTGGTTAAGACTTCTCACTTGGAATTAAGCGCACTGGGTTCAAATCCAGCTCTAATTGATTTTTTTTTTTTTTTCCCCCAAGATGGCGCTGCTGTAGTGGCTGCTGTTGGCAGGAGCTCCGTGCTCTTGTGTCATCATTTTGTGTTTCCCTCTTGTTTTCATGTCTTATTATATTTTTTTGCCTTTTGGTCCGGGACCCTTTGGGACTGTGTGACAAGGGGTGGCACTTTCGTGACCTCTGTGGTGCTTGGAGGGACTGGAGGAGACGCGGATGAAGGGACAGGTCTGCGGAGCAAGCTCTGAGCGCTGGGACGGAGAGGCTTGGCGGTGTCTTGGCTGGGTGAGCAGGTGTCGTACACCTCAGTCTCCTTGGACGTATCCTCGCTCATCCATGCGGACTGGACACTGGCCGAGAGTTGGTTGGCGGCTTAGAGTGGAGTCAGTTCTCTTGGTTGCTTTGTTGGGTCTGCTCCTGTTTCTGGCCACGCTCCCTCCACCCCAGTGGACGATGGCGTGGAACAGCGCAGAGACCACCACAGTGTCTATGTTTCTTTTAGTTGTTATTCATAGCTGGATGTAGAAGTGTCTGCTTGTATCCGCTGCTTTAATGTCTTTCATGTCCTTTGTCTTCTTTGATGTTTACCTCTTACACACATGTGAGAGGGATGTGTACTATGGCTATGAGTTGTTGTTGTTTTTTCCCTTGGCCTCAGTCTGGACCCCTTCTCCAGGGCCCAGGTTTAGACCATTTTTATTTTAGTATATTTTATTTTATTTTATTTTAATCTTCTATTTTTTTCACCCATTCCCAACCTCATTATACTTTACAGAGCCAGGAGTCCTCGATTACATTTATGTATGGAACACAATCTTATTGTCACAAGACCAAGGGTAGACTAGGGGTTGAGTCTGCTGACTTTGAATGAAAAGTGCTGAGTTCAAACCTCACTCTGGTTGATAGTATTTTTTTTTTACCTCATCATACTTTACGAAGGCCGGGAGTCATCGATTACATTTGTGTATGGACTAAAATCCTACCTTTACAAGACTGAAAGTAGCCCAGTGGTTAAGACTGTTGCATGAGAACAATCTGTACACAGTTCAAACCCCACTCCGGTCAGCAGTATTTTTTCCACCTCATCTTACTCCAGTGAGTCAGGGGTCGTAGATAACATTTGTGTATGGAAAGAAATCCATTCTGCACAGGACCAGGGATAGCTCGGTGGTTAAGACTGCTGACTCTGAATGACAGGTACTGGGTTCGAATCCCACTCAAGTTGATAAAATTTAGTTTAAGCTTATCATACTTTACTGAGCCAGGAGTCCTCGATTACATTTGTGTATAGAACACAATCTTCACTTCACAAGACCCAGGATAGACCAGGGGTTAAGACATCTGACTCGGAATGAAAAGTACTGGGTTCAAGTCACACTCAGGTTGACTGTATTTTGTTCTACCTCATCAAACTTTACTGGGCCATCAGTCCTCGATTACATTTGTGTATGAAAAAAAATATATCTCATCAAGACCCAGGATAGCTCAGTGGTTAAGACTGCTGACTCTGAATGACAGGTACTGGGTTCAAATCCCACTCATGTTGACAAAATTTTGTTTAAGCTTGTCATACTTTACTGAGCCAGGAGTCCTCGATTACATTTGTGTATAGAACACAATCTTCTCTTCACAAGACCCAGGATAGACCAGGGGTTAAGACATCTGACTCGGAATGAAAAGTACTGGGCTCAAGTCCCACTCAGGTTAACTGTATTTTGTTCTACCTCATCAAACTTTACTGGGCCATCAGTCCTCGATTACATTTGTGTATGAAAAAAAAATATCTCATCAATACCCAGGATAGCCCAGTGGTTAAGACTGCTGACTCTGAATGACAGGTACTGGGTTCGAATCCCACTCATGTTGACAAAATTTTGTTTAAGCTTGTCATACTTTACTGAGCCAGGAGTCCTCGATTACATTTGTGTATAGAACACAATCTCCTCTTCACAAGACCCAGGATAGACCAGGGGTTAAGACATCTGACTTGGAATGAAAAGTACTGGGTTCAAATCTCACTCAGGTTGTGTGTCTTTTGTTCTACCTCATCAAACTTTACTGGGCCACAGTCCTCGATTACATTTGTGTATGAAAAAAAATTGTGTCATCAAGACCCAGGATAGCCCAGTGGTTAAGACTGTTGACTCAGGTTGAAGAGTGTGGGGTTCGACTCCTGCTTGGGTCGATGTGTAATTTAAAAGATCAGCTGGAGGCTGCAAGTTGACAAATATTGTAACTGTGTCATTTCTCCCATGTAATGTTAAAATAATAATTTAATTTACTTTTTTTTTATCCAATTACAATTAACCTATTTTATTTTATTTGTACCCAGGAGAGCTCATTGGTCAACGCTCTTTATTTATCCTATTCCCACCCACCTCAGGAGTTACACTCACTCGTACACACTCCTACACACACACAAACACACGCACTCATTCTCACACACACACACACACACACACACACACAGGTAACCCCTGAGGTGTCATCATTGACTATTTGACATTTTATTTTGGATTATTATTAGCTTTAGTGTTGACTTAATTTTTCAACTATATGTTAGTCAAAGAAGTAGCACATAACATTAGTCTGTGTGGGGGAGAAGAAGCAGCCCACAATGTATGTCGTCTTGACGCCATACTGCCAAATTACTGACTCCATGTATGGGATTTGAACTCACTACTCCTGTATTAGGAGCCCACAGTGTTGACCATTGAGCTATCCTGGGTCCCAACAAAGTTTGGTTCTCGCTCATATACAAATGTTATCAGTGAACTATGATCAAGGCAAAACAATAAACTAACGCCTCCTAACAATGGATTTGAACCCAGTAGTTCTGCATGAGAGGCAGCAGTCTTAACCATTGAGCTATCCTGAGTCTTGTTGGACGTGTAGTCTGGCTCCTTCATTAATGGAATCGTGACATCTGTCCCAGTAAACTACGATTGAGGTGGAGCTCAATTTTGAACTGAAGTTACATATCAAACCAATTGGGATTCAAACCCAGTACCCCCATATTTGAAGATCACAGTGTTGACCATTGAGGTATCCTGGGTTCCATCAAGACAGGATTTTCACTAATATACAAATGCAATCATTTAACAATGATAGAGATGAAACAAAAACCAAGATCTTGTGGATTTGAACCCAGTAGTACCGTGTGAGAGGCAGCAGCCTTAACCATTGAGCATTTTGGGTTCTACTACTTCATGATCTGGATCAATATACCAATGTTACATACCTGTTGTTGAGTAGTTGGTGTGTGCCATGTCTCTCAGGTGTGACATACCTGTTGTTGGTGTGTGCCACGTCTCTCAGGTGTGACATACCTGTTGTTGGTGTGTGCCATGTCTCTCAGGTGTGACATACCTGTTGTTGGTGTACCAAAAAGTTCTATCTTGGTTTCATCTGACCACATGACATTCTCCCAATCCTCTGCTGTATCATCCATGTATCCATTTTGTTATAAACTCAACTCGTCGTATTTGGAGAATACTAAGTTGCATCCCAAGAACACCACACCTACTGTGAAGCATGGGGGTGGAAACATCATGCTTTGGGGCTGTTTTTCTGCTAAGGGGACAGGACGATTGATCCGTGTTAAGGAAAGAATGAATGGGGCCATGTATCGTGAGATTTGGAGCCAAAACCTCCTTCCATCAGTGAGAGCTTTGAATGGTTGACCAAATACTTATTTTCTACCGTAATTTACAAATAAATTATTTAAAATTCCTACAATGTGAATTCCTGGATTTTTTTTCCACATTCCGTCTCTCACAGTTGAAGTGTACCTATGATGAAAATGACAGACCTCTGTCATCATTTGAAGTGGGAGAACTTGCTGACTAAATACTTTTTTGCCCCACTGTATGTATACATTTTACAGGACTCTCATCGTCTGCCTCAGAGACCCAAGTAGTTTTTAGTGTATTATGCAAATGAGCCATGTTAGTCATTGTAGGAGCCAGATCATGTGTGTATGTCACGTGGTGTTTGTGGATGTGTACACAAGGAACAGAAGCATGTGTCACGTGACATAGGTGGCCGTCACCATAAAGAAGGTTTTTTTACCTGTACTCAAGAGGGAGAGAGGAAAGAGTAGAGCTCGGTAGCCATCATTTCTGCTCGGTTGGTAGAGTGGCCGTGCCAGCAACCTGAGGGTTCCAGGTTCGATCCCCGCTTCTGCCAACCTAGTCACTGCTGTTGTGTCCTCGGGCAAGACACTTTACCCACCTGCTCCCAGTGCCACCCACACTGGTTTCAAAATGTAACTTAGATATCGGGCTACACAATGTAAAGCGCTTCGAGTCACAAGAGAAAAGCGCTATATAAATATAATTAACTTCACATTAAATCAAATAATTTACTGTATTGTGAATTGTGATTGAAAAGTATGCCAAGAATAAACGTGTGGAATGTTTATTAAAAATATGTATCATGGAATAAAAACAGTATTTTCCAATAGATGTCCTTTACTTGACATTCCGTCTTGTCAGTCTCCCGCTACGTGTCTTGAAGCCTGCAACAAAAAGTAAGTTTACCACACTTACAGTATAATCTACAAAAGGTTTATGTGTATCAAAACACATGCAAACTTGTTAGCACACGCAAAGCTGATCTAAATATTTGTCGATTAATGAGCAAAATAAGGAGTGCAATCCATCCCATCCATCCATTTTCTACCGCTTATTCCCTCCATTTAACATATTTGTCTTAATGATGTATGCAGAATATATGTTGATTATCAGAATGCCCACAATACTGGGAGGAGAAAATGCAAATACAAATCACTCAACATGAACAGTGAGATTTATCAATGCTGAAAGTGTCCTGCAGGCAGTATCGTGCCTCTTAAAAAGTCTGAAATCTGCGTGCAAACTGGCATAGTTGCACACAGGGCTGTGAGAAAGGAGGCCATCACGCTGCAAAGACAACTGACATAGTTGCACACAGGGCTGTGAGAAAGGAGGCCATCACGCTGCAAAGACAACTGACATAGTTGCACACAGGGCTGTGAGAAAGGAGGCCATCACGCTGCAAAGACAACTGACATAGTTGCACACAGGGCTGTGAGAAAGGAGGCCATCACGCTGCAAAGACAACTGACATAGTTGCACACAGGGCTGTGAGAAAGGAGGCCATCACGCTGCAAAGACAACTGACATAGTTGCACACAGGGCTGTGAGAAAGGAGGCCATCACGCTGCAAAGACAACTGACATAGTTGCACACAGGGCTGTGAGAAAGGAGGCCATCACGCTGCAAAGACAACTGACATAGTTGCACACAGGGCTGTGAGAAAGGAGGCCATCACGCTGCAAAGACAACTGACATAGTTGCACACAGGGCTGTGAGAAAGGAGGCCATCACGCTGCAAAGACAACTGACATAGTTGCACACAGGGCTGTGAGAAAGGAGGCCATCACGCTGCAAAGACAACTGACATAGTTGCACACAGGGCTGTGAGAAAGGAGGCCATCACGCTGCAAAGACAACTGACATAGTTGCACACAGGGCTGTGAGAAAGGAGGCCATCACGCTGCAAAGACAACTGACATAGTTGCACACAGGGCTGTGAGAAAGGAGGCCATCACGCTGCAAAGACAACTGACATAGTTGCACACAGGGCTGTGAGAAAGGAGGCCATCACGCTGCAAAGACAACTGACATAGTTGCACACAGGGCTGTGAGAAAGGAGGCCATCACGCTGCAAAGACAACTGACATAGTTGCACACAGGGCTGTGAGAAAGGAGGCCATCACGCTGCAAAGACAACTGACATAGTTGCACACAGGGCTGTGAGAAAGGAGGCCATCACGCTGCAAAGACAACTGACATAGTTGCACACAGGGCTGTGAGAAAGGAGGCCATCACGCTGCAAAGACAACTGAACAGAGAAGCCTTTGTTCTACGTGTGCATGTCATATTTGGACTGTTAGAAATAAAAAGAAGAAGATATATATTCAGCAATATCATTTTATAGCTGCTGGACAACTTAAAGGGCCGATTAAACCAAAGTCTATTAATTTATGTTGTTTTTTAATGGTATTCCTTTTTTGATTTAGAAAATATGCACCGTATTTTTCGGACTATAAGTAGCAGTTTTTTTTTCATAGTTTGGCCGGGGGTGCGACTTATATTCAGGAGCGACTTATGTGTGAAATTATTAACACATTACCGTAAAATATCAATATTATTTATCTCATTGACGTAAGAGACTAGACGTATAAGATTTTATGGGATTTATGGATTAGGAGTGAGAGATAGTTTGTCAAAGGTATAACATGTTCTATATGTTCTAGTTATTTGAATGACTCTTACCATAATATGTTAGCTTAACATAGCAGTTGCTTATTTATGCCTCATATAACCTACACTTATTCAGCCTGTTCTTCACTATTCTTGATTTATTTTAAATTGCCTTTCAAATGTCTATTCTTGCCGTCTGGTTTTATCAAATAAATTTCCCCCCAAAAATGCGACTTATACTCCAGTGCGACTTGTATGTTTTTTTTCCTTCTTTATTATGCATTTTCGGCAGGTGCGACTTATACTCCGAAAAATATGGTATTGAACAAATATATAAACGCAACACTTTTGTTTTTGCTCCCATTTATCATGAATTGAACTTAAAGATCTGAAACTTTTACTACACAGAAAATATATATTCCTCTCAAAAATTACTTACTGGGTGACATGTCCGGTGAGTATGCTGGTCATGCAAGAACTGGGATGTTTTTAGCTTCCAGATCCTTGCAACATGAGTTAGTAAATGTTATTTATAAAAGGTGATGGCCTCGGGTGATTAGTACAAAAATGGGGCTCAGGGTCTCGTGACGGTATCTCTGCGCATGGAAAATGCCATCAATAAAATGCACGTGGTTTCGCTGTCAATAATAACATACCAAAACCTCTGTATTGTGCCAGACGCCATTGAGTGTGAGCATTTGCCCACTCAAGTTGGTTAAGAAGACAAACTGCAGTTAGGTCGAGACCCCGATGAGGACCACGAGCATGCAGATGAGCTTTCTTGAGACAGATTGATTGATTGATACTTTTATTAGTAGATTGCACAGTTCAGTACATATTCCGTACAATTGACCACTAATTGGTAACACCCCAATACGTTTTTCAACTTGTTTAAGTCGGGGTCCACGTTAATCAATTCATGGTAGTTTCTTACAGTTTGTGCAGAAATGCTATGGTTAAGCAAACCAATTGTTGTAGCAGCTGTCCGGGTGGCAGGTCTCAGCCAATCAATATGGTCTGCGGCTGTGAGGCCAGTTGGATGTATTGCCAAATTCTCTGAAACACCTTTGGAGGCGGCTTATACTAAACGGCCCGGGCTACTGGGTGTGAAGTTGGAGAAGATGCAGGTGGAGGCCCCCTTGGTGTCCTGGGTTGTAGATTACCTGACTGACAGACCACAGTATATGCCACTGCAGGACTGTGTGTCTGACAGGCTGGTCAGCAACACCGGGGCCCCGGAGGCTACAGTACTCTTCCCCCTTCCTCTACACCATTTACACCACCCATTTCCACTATCAGTCAGAGTCCTGCCACCTTCAGAAGTTTTCTGATGACTCTGCGATAGTGGGGTGTATTGAGGAAGGTGATGACGAGGAATACAGGACACTGGTGGAGGACTTTGTCACATGGTGTGGAAAGAACCACCTCCAGCTCAATGTTACGGAGACCAAGGAGCTGGTTGTGGACCTGGGAAGGAGGAGGAGTACTCTGGCGACCCCTGTTTCCATCAAAGGGGTGGATGTGGACATGGTAGAGGATTATAAATACCTCGGAGTACACATGGACAACAAGCTGAATGGGTCAAAACACGCTGAGGCCCTCTACAAGAAGGGACAGAGCCGAATCTATATTTCCTTTGGAGGCTAGGATCCTTCAACGTCTGTACAAAGATGTTGAAGATGTTCTACGAGTCACTGGTGGCAGGCGCCCTCTTGTACACCGTGGCCTGCTGGGGCAGTGGGCTGAGAGTGAGGGACACATACAGACTGGACAAGTTGGTAGAGAAGGCCAGTAACAAGATGGGAGTGGAGCTGGACTCTCTGGCGGTGGTGTCAGAGAGAAGTCTAGCAAAACTCCTAGCCATTATGGACAACACCTCCCACCCACTACACTCGGACCTTGCAGAGAGAATGAGCACCTTCAGTGGAAGGCTCAGACTCCCAAAATGCAACACGGAACGACACAGGAGGTCCTTCACACCGACAGCCATCAGACTGTATAATGCATATGTTCCTTGACTGCACTTAAATGTAGAATATATTTATATTATTCATATATATTATATTATTTATTATTATCATTGTTTATTGTGAGCGAACTGTGGTGCTGAATTTCCCCCAGGGATCAATAAAGTACTTTCTATTCTATTCTATTCTTATGGCGGAGAAATAAACATTTAATTGACGGGCAACAGCTCTGGTGGACATTGCTGCAGTCAGCATGCCTACTGCACGCTCCCTCAAAACTTGCGACATCTGAAGCATTGTGTTGTGTGATAAAACTGCACATTTCACAGTGGCCTTTTATTTTGGACAGCTCAAGGCACACCTGTCAGGTTGGATGGATTATCTTGGCAAAGAAAAAATGCTCACTAACAAATGTATACAGATTTGTGAACAATATTTGAGAGGAACAGGTATTTTGTGTTTATAGTCAAAGTTTTCGATCTTTGAGTTCATTTAAATTGGGAACAAGAACAAAAGCGTTGCGTTTTTTTTTTTGTATTTAGTATAACTCCTTAAAAAAATGTCTTGCAATATGCAGTTTGATCATTCCTGCTGCAAATAGTATACATACTGTGATTCTATATTGCAGAAAAGGTGTTAGATGATCGATATGTGCTATAATCTAATATAAGCCCCCCTCCAGTGTGGAGAGCATAATAACATGAATGTAGAGGGAAAGAAGTGTTTCCAAGGGCACATAATGCTTCTAGTACACAAAAATAGGGTGATCTGTGCCACTTTTGCTGCTATCAATTGCACAAAGTAGATCACATACAACACGTCCACCAACAGTACATGCAATTTTATAGTTTGCGCACACAGATAAGTGTGCGGGAATTGGATCCTCAAAGATCAGGCTCTTAATATTTTCAGAAAATGGGAGTATTATTAGAATCAGACCTGCAGCTGGCTCTGTATTGTTCTTTTTCCTCCTGCCTGACGTGGATTCGGTTCTTGCTGAGGTGTGTTTGCTGATCTTCTTGTGGGTGTGGCTTCTTCTTGAGGTCCATTTTCTTCTTCCTTTGCTGCTTTTGTGGGCTTTTTGGCTGCTTTTTTCTTCACTGTGCTGTCAGAGTTGTGTTTCCTGGACACCTGAAGTACAGCCACAATGGGGTTAGATTTCTATGTGCTGGTGGTGATTACCTACTGAATATACCTTTTTCTTGCGGGGGTAATCATGGTCTGCATCTGTATCTTTTCTCTTTTTGGCCTTTGGAGACTTTGATTCTGGTGTGTGAGAAAAGATAAAGACACACTAAGCTTTCTCTTATGTGTAATGGTATCTCAACTATTTTTTCTGGCGTTTACCTTTAGGAGCCATAGGACCTGGATCGCCCTGAAATGACACCATTTTCTATTAGTCAATACGTGCTACAAATATAGTTGTTACGTATGAAAATGTGTTTGCATACTTTGAACCACATAGTCCTGCCATTGTGGTCGCGTACAGACTTCATTCCATCCACATAGTAACACTGCAACCAGGCCTCAAAACCTGAGTAGTCTTTCTTCTCTGGATCGTAACCTTTCCCACCTCCATAAACAAAAAGTCTAAATAAGAGGAGCACCTTTGTGTCGTTGTCTTCCCCCCACCCCGATCAACCTTGAAACATGGATTCTTACCTAAGTTCACCACCTCCAGCGGTACTGTGTGGCAAAGTCTGAGCAGGTCTGTATTCTCCTCTTCCATTTTGTCCTTTTTGGCTCCCTTAACATTTTTGGGCAAAATAAACTGTTAATAATCGAGGTAAAATACTTGTTTGTACTTATTTGACCTTTTTGCTATGGATCTCCTTTTTTACAGCTTTCTTGTCTTCACACGCATCCTCTGACTCGAGGCCTTCCAGCACAGTCCGGGCAGGCACAAAGGGTGGAATGTTCAACCTGGAAGACACACATGGGCATCTTTCCAAAAACAGAAGGTATTTTGTGTGGAAACAGTGCTACACTTTTATAGTAAACACATTTCCAAGTGAAATTAGGAATTGCTTGTTTATTCATCCAAGATGATTAGAATCTGGGGAATACAAAAACATTCTTCACTCTCCTTTTCAGATCACGGTGACCTGAGTATGTATCTTCATTCAATGGTCATTTCTTTTACAGCAGGCTCTTTGGTGAAGTGTAATATTATTGCTAGGAGTCTTGCAAAAGTACTTCACACAGTGGGCACGGCTGTAACAAAATAACACTGCAATGTACTGTCAACATGTACAAAACCCCAAACCAGTGAAGTAGCACGTTGTGTAAATGGTAAATAAAAACAGAATACAATGATTTGTAAATCCTTTTTAACTTATATTCAATTGAATAGACTGCAAAGACAAGATATTTGATGTTGGATCTGAGAAACTTTTTTTTTTGCAAATATTAGCTCATTTTGGAATTTGATGCCTGCAACATGCTTAAAAAAAGCTGGCACGAGTGTCAAAAAAGACCGAAAAAGTTGAGGAATGCTCATCAAACACTTGTTTCCCATAGCAAAGCAAAATTGAAGATGAGATCTCATGTATGTCTTATATATATCTCCTAGACATAAAAGAGCACTAATGGAGACCAAAGTAGTTTTCTCATTCTTCTCAAATGTATCTCCTGAGAAATAAGGCTCACAGTGAGCACTATGAGAGATCTCATAGTTGTCTAATAGTTATCTCTTTTCCCCATTTCAACTAAGACCAAAATGAGAGATGAATGAGCTGGTCTCCAATATGTCTCAATTATGACTCAGTGAGAGAAACACCTGGTTTTGTTTCTCACTACTCACTGTTTGAGTTCTCAGATGTCTCTTTTCTATTTCGGCAAAAAGACAATTGATGAGTATTGGTTTCAATATGTCTCAATGATGTCTCAGTGAGAGATATACTTGGTTTTGTCTCTCACTGCTCACTATTTGAGTTGTTAGATATACCCGTTTTCTAAAAAAATGCATTTTAATGGGCTCAATTTAGTTATACCTCAATCATATTCCAGTTGATCTCATGCCAACATTGGGAGAAAATAATGAATTCAGACAATATGGATATATGGTCTGTAATCTAAATGGTTTATTTAAATAAAGTTGGACTTAATTTGTTGATTTCTTATCCACACGTCATGTACAGTAACTCAGTGACTACAATTGTGAGATTTAAAACTGAACCCAAACAATACTGATATGATCACAAGACACTTTGTAAGAGCTTTTAACATTTGTGAACTTTCTAGAGCAGTGGTTCTCAAACTCTTTTAACAAAGTACCACTTCAGAAGATATTTGGCTCTCCAACCACCATCATAAGGACTAATATTAAAATACAGTAGCATAGTAGGCCTATGTATTCATTAAAAAGGACAGTGGCTTTATTAAACAAGTAAATGTAATATATTTGCCACTGAAATATTACACACAATGCAAAAACATCATCAACAATGATACTCCATATACAGTACATATTTACAGAATCCACGGCAACATCACATCAGTGTGTATTTTCAGAGCATTTATAACAATGATTAAAGATTTGATTTGTGGCTTCTTAGGCCAGTTCAGTTCTTCATTATTTCAAACTTTTCAAGTGTGTTGGGGAAATGAACTGCAATCACTATGCCAGGCATAGATGTGAAGTCAAGGAAAACAACTTTACCCAATATGTCATCCAAGAATACTACTGTACTGCAGAGGTTTCCAATAGGGGAATAACATGACTGCATGTCTCATATGTTACACTATCTTGCAGCAAAGAAAAACCTGCATGTTTATATTCACCAACGAGGGCCCATTTGGCACATGAATGTGCTGTGGTAAACAAGAAATCAATCTGTACATACTTTAAAAAAAGGATGAGAACCTTTCTTCTGACACACTGGTCCCACAAAGCAGGCATTTTATTTGTTTACTTTCTATTGGCCCAAAACAATTCTTGGAGGATTTATGTAATATAGTAGGCGATGATGCAGAGTGGGATAAAAAAAAGTTTTGGAACTTCTGCACACTGTTTAAGCAGTCTGTGTTCAGACTATCGGGATAAAGCAACTTGAACATTTTGAGCATATGGCTTAGGGCCTTACCTGTGACTTTAGGACAGTTTACATAACCCATGCTGATCAGAAGGCACTCTGCCATGGTTTCTGATGCATTGTCATGTATTGGTTTGTCTGTTGTGTCCTTGAAATTGGACTCTTCTGCACACTCCTCACTCAAACCATCTCCAAATCCTTCATTAAACGTATGTCCGTCATTGTACATCCAATCCCCTATATCAGGGAGAGCTTCCTCAAATGATTGAAATGGATCATACTCAGCATCGACATGTCATTCAGTTGTTAGGCCATCAGGAGGATGTATGAGGGCTGATCTGGAAAATGGTTTTCCATTCTCTTCGATGGTCAGAAGTAGAAATATTTTCATGTGCTGAAATTAAAATAGAATACAAATCACTAAAGGTTTTTTGATAACATTTTGTCACAAGGCAAAACGTATAACATCTCAGCATATCGCTCACATTCTTACACTCCAAAGTTTGTCACATTTGAGCAGGATTTGCTTTGTGACAAAATTCACAGCAAAACATTATTCAGCCACAGAAGACGGTGGGTGTACCTGGCAGGTGGGGAGAGGCTTGATGTTCCAGAGTGGTACATCCTGCACGGTCACCTGAAGGTTGGATGTGTTCCATTTGAAGAGCAGTGTTTTGGGCTCCTTCAGGGGGCACCGCCTCATGCAGTGTTACCCTGCTGCTACCCCCTGACACAAAGAAGAGGAACCAAAAAACTCTAAAGATTCAAATCATTGAAAAAAAAAAAACAGACAAAAACATGCAAAACAAGAAGGAAGTTGACATAAATTGAACACATTATACAAATCCAGCTAATGGAATGCATTTCCTTTTTCCCCACATCTTGAGCGCATTGTAGTTCATGTTTACGTATCTTCTGTGTTTGTGGTAACACATCATCCACAGTGTTAAATGTAACTCATCACAATACAACACACACTATAAAAAGAAAGTTGTGGATGCTAATGCCAATCATTAGTAAATACACAACAGCAAACCAAACCTATGAGAAAGGATCTTGACGAGGGATGCAACATTATTGTAAATATAACCTTATTTTGATTTCAAAATTGTCACAATAATGCCGTGATGTGTGACGCTATCAAACGAGAACACCAGTCGCTGTGTTTTTTTCTGACAATATTAAGTGGGCTCATCTGAGAAGTAAACTGGTTCTCCCATGAAAACCCGCCGTGTGGGAAAACAAGGTTCAAACGGGACATTATAGAAGGGCGAAAAAGTGGAAGTGTGCAGGAGTGATGGGAACGTTTGTGCTTAGGTTAGCCGAGGAATTGTTGCTGTGAAATATTTCTGTGCCTATAACTGTCGTGTTAGTTGAACCTTAAACAAAGTCTGCATACTGCAAGGTAAAGCATGCCACGTTCATCCAGACCATTTCCAAATCGACCCAGAGCCCTTGCAGCTCACCAGAGGAAATGTGGACATGCACAAAATAAGACATTTGCTGACACTACACACCACAATGTCTACAATAAGTTAGGGAATAGGAGTAATATATTAGAATGAGTTATATGTTAGAACCGTTATTTGGAAAATATCGTTCATGTGAAACCAAGATGTCAGCAAGGGAAAATATGCATTTGTGAGGTATTTACATGATTAAAAGTCAAATTATTAGTTAACTCTTAAGAATCAGTATTCTACAAACTAATACAATTTGGACTGCAGAGGGCAGTTTCTTAGGAAGTTCAAAGTTTAAAAACACTCAACTAAACAGCAGTGATGTAACAATATCAAAATGTCATATCACCGTTACTGTGACCAAAATGATCACTGTTTGCATTATAATGGCAGTATTGTTGAATGTGCTAAAAAGGTCATCAAACCCACAATAATACCAAGTTGTATTGAAAAAAAAACATACCGGACACACAGTATAGTTTCTTGGCAAAAGAAACATTATTGTTCTACATTAGTTACACTGGATGTTTACTGTTTATGTCAGTTTAAAGACACTTATTTGAAAATGTTGGTTTTTGTGTGTTACTTGAAATTCTGCACCATTCCTTTGCACCTAAAATACCTGTTTTTAATGATAAATATGATTGCAACATATGAAAATGATGTTTGTGTTCAATTACAGTAAGTGTGTTTATCCTAAACATTCCTCCCACGCCATTTAACACACTTTGACATTTTTGTAACAATATCTTACCCTGGCTTTAACACTATGACGATATCATACCGTGAAATGTTGATATTGTTACATCCTTAGTCATGACCTGATGTTACCTACCAGCTTTAACTTGGAGGTGAAAGGTTCCAAAAACATGAATTACACATGCTGAGATAACTCCTATTTGAAGTTTCATTCTTCATATGTGCTAATGTAATCAGGGTCAAAGAAAGCAATATTTTCATGTTTGTTCCTGACAAACTGTGGACAGCTTTTTATCTGTAAATCTCAATCAGAACTACTTGACTTCAAGAAAGAACAGGCATATACATATAACTTACTTGGACATTGCTGGTCATTCTCCACATTCACATAGGTGCATGCTGCAGGACGGGATGACTGCAGGAAGAAAAAGAAAGTATCACATATTATATCTGCTGCCAGTTTAATGCACCACCACTATACCAGTCTACTCAGCAACTTTACAGTCCTTCTTGATCTTTTATTTGATTCCACTTCTTTACCAGTTCTTCTTCATCCTTTTCCAGCTTTTCCTTTTGTCATTTCGACACTCCAATACTATATAAATCAATCAATCAATCAATGTTTATTTATATAGCCCCAAATCACAAATGTCTCAAAGGACTGTACAAATCATTACGACTACAACATCCTCGGAAGAACCCACAAAAGGGCAAGGAAAACTCACACCCAGTGGGCAGGGAGAATTCACATCCAGTGGGACGCTAGTGACAATGCTGACTATGAGAAACCTTGGAGAGGACCTCAGATGTGGGCAACCCCCCCCCCCCCCTCTAGGGGACCGAAAGCAATGGATGTGGAGCGGGTCTAACATGATACTGTGAAAGTTCAATCCATAGTGGCTCCAACACAGCCGCGAGAGTTCAGTTCAAGCGGATCCAAGACAGCAGCGAGAGTCCCGTCCACAGGAAACCATCTCAAGCGGAGGCGGATCAGCAGCGTAGAGATGTCCCCAACCAATACAGGCGAGCGGTCCATCCTGGGTCCCGACGAGCGGTCCATCCTGGGTCTCGACTCTGGACAGCCAGTACTTCATCCATGGTCATCGGACCGGACCCCCTCCACAAGGGAGGGGGGGACATAGGAGAAAGAAAAGAAGCGGCAGATCAACTGGTCTAAAAAGGAGGTCTATTTAAAGGCTAGAGTATACAGATGAGTTTTAAGGTGAGACTTAAATGCTTCTACTGACGTGGCATCTCCAACGGTTACCGGAAGGGCATTCCAGAGTACTGGAGCCCGAAATGAAAAAGCTCTACAGCCCGCAGACTTTTTTTGGGCTTTGGGGATCACTAATAAGCCGGAGTCCTTTGAACGCAGATTTCTTGCCGGGACATATGGTACAATACAATCGGCAAGATAGGATGGAGCTAGACCGTGTAGTATTTTATACGTAAGTAGTAAAACCTTAAAGTCACATCTTAAGTGCACAGGAAGCCAGTGCAGGTGAGCCAGTATAGGTATATATGTATGTATATATGTATATAAAGGTATATACAGTATAGGTATATATGTATGTATATATGTATATAAAGGTATATACAGTATATATGTATGTATATACGTATATAAAGGTATATACAGTATATATGTATGTATATATGTATATAAAGGTATATACAGTATATATGTATGTATATATGTATATAAAGGTATATACAGTATATATATATGTATATAAAGGTATATACAGTATATATGTATGTATATATGTATATAAAGGTATATACAGTATATATGTATGTATATATGTATATAAAGGTATATACAGTATATATATATGTATATAAAGGTATATACAGTATATATGTATGTATATATGTATATAAAGGTATATACAGTATATATGTATGTATATATGTATATAAAGGTATATACAGTATATATGTATATAAAGGTATATACAGTATATATGTATATAAAGGTATATACAGTATATATGTATGTATATATGTATATAAAGGTATATACAGTATATATGTATGTATATATGTATATAAAGGTATATACAGTACAGGCGTAATGTGATCAAACTTTCTTGTTCTTGTCAAAAGTCTAGCAGCCGCATTTTGTACCAACTGTAATCTTTTAATGCTAGACATGGGGAGACCCCAAAATAATAGGTTACAGTAATCGAGACGAGACGTAACAAACGCATGGATAATGATCTCGGCGTCTTTAGTGGACAAAATGGAGCGAATTTTAGCGATATTACGGAGATGAAAGAAGGCCGTTTTAGTAACGCTTTTAATGTGTGCCTCAAAGGAGAGAGTTGGGTGGAAGATAAATACAGACAAAGGTTGCTGGAATATAGCTGGAACTTCTTGTAAATGTAAAACTCTATATTATGTGTTCAGTAATGTATATTGTTCCACTTCAAATGTTCTCTGAACATTTATTTCTCTCATTGTTATTTCACTTCTTGTTATTATACTTACCTCGGTGGAGGTAACTATCACAACTTCTAGCAAGGTGCTTGCGGCATTTATAGCTCTATTTCCGTAACTGCGTGACGTTCCAGTAGTTTAAAACAAATAACTGGTGTGTGTTAAAGTCATATAAATACCAAAAGAGAAACAATAAATGGTATTACTTACTTTCAGTTGTTATTCCTTCGATGCTGAATATTATTTCTTCCCATCGAAATCATTACATCCGCCCACTTAATGCGCATGCGTGTTTTTCAGGAAAAGCCAATCTGATTGGACAGATTCATGGAGTGCCGTGCCAAATCTCGCGATCTCAGGATTTACATCAAGTTCATTTTCTCCTTATATGTCCATCTGAAAATAGCCCTTTTTGGCTAGGACATCATTTTCAAATGATTTGAAAATGTATGCTTTCTATCAGACGGCGGCGGACATGACGCGTTATTTGCCATCAGTTAACGTCAGAAGAAGAAGAAGCGGGGAAACAGTAGGTGGCGTAACATTTGAAGGTTGTCAGTGCGCCTACCTTCAACTAAAACAAGGAAGAAGAAGAAAGCCAACACTTAGTTGTTTTTTTTAAAGGTTTATTTATAAATGTCAACAATTACAAACAGTAAGACAAACAACAATATACAACATTATAAAACATTATGAAAACAGTACAAAACAGCGCCAGGGGGTTGTAAGTTCAAAATAATTAAAAAAAAGAATAAAAACATATATATATAAATAATAAACAAAATGCAAAGCCGTAGGCTTATTCAGATTCATCAAACAACTTAAATGTGGAACACAGCATCATCGTTTTCACAGCTTTTTTGTCGTTAGAGGTAGAGAGCGTTTTAATGTAAAGTTCCAGATCTTTTTTAAAGGCACAAAAGATAGGACGGGTATTAAGAAACTTACATTTATGAATATAAAACTTAGCCAATAAAATAATGAGCTTGCAAAGGTAGAATTCCTTTTCAATTTTTTGTTCATACGGTGTAAAACCAAAAATCACATCTTTAAAGTAAAGCACAAATTTGTCATAAATATTGTCCGGGATGAAGCGACAGATGCCTGCCATAGTGATGGAGTGTTTTCACAAGTATAAAACAAGTGGTTAACAGTCTCTGGGTGCATGTTACAAAAGGTGCAGGTGACATCAATGTCCTTTTTGTATCTAACCATCACAGTCTTTACAGGGTAATAGCGATGGATGATTTTAAATGATATCTCTTTGACTTTGTTGCTAAGTAAATACCTGTTAGGAAGGGACCACGTTTTGGTCCAACAGATGTCATTTACAACATTATTCCATAAGGAAATGACATAGGAGACAGACACACAATCATTTTGGAATAAGCTGCGGATTTTTCTGTTATTTTTTTGATCAAAGCAAAGTTTCCCCACGGGAGTGTCAAGTGGATCATTCACAATGTTTACAGCAGAAAGAGGAGGTGTGTAAGCCATGTACAACATAATAACACCTGTTGGAATGTACAACATAATAACACCTGTTGGAATGTACAACATAATAACACCTGTTGGAATGTACAACATAATAACACCTGTTGGAATGTACAACATAATAACACCTGTTGGAATGTACAACATAATAACACCTGTTGGAATGTACAACATAATAACACCTGTTGGTCAGCTTGGTCAGCTGTGCTGATTGATTTAGTTTCAGTTAAGGTATCCATAAACTTAAGTTGAAAAACGTATTGGGGTGTTACCATTTAGTGGTCAATTGTACAGAATATGTACTGAACTGTGCAATCTACTAATAAAAGTTTCAATCAATCAATCAATAGTGCGTAATCAGAGCGCATGTGTAAAAAAAAAAAAAAAATTCCCAGTCCACAACTATCCTCATTCACAACACGTTCTCTTAGATTTCCATGTTATGATACATGTTCACATTATTTATTGACTGTATCTAAAAAGTATTTAAAAAAATATGGTATTATTTAAATGACTCTTCAGGAATCGTGTGCTTGATTTCAACAATGCTAAAATAATTTCAGGATTTCGGTTCATCATCAGCATTGGAGCAATCACACGCAATTCCTTCAGGAATTGCCTCATCTAGTTTTTAATGTTTAATAAAAAATAACAAATAAAATAACGACAAAAAAAGATACAACATTACAACATTTCGAAGTTTTAACCTATTCAAACCATTCCACCTTCGACTCATTGCACCATTCTGGAAATTCAAACTTCCCCTTTTCCTTGTCAAAAAAAGTTGAGGATTTTCCAGAATTCCTGCTTTTCCGAAGCCCTATTTCCACCCTTTTTCTGGCGACTACACCTTCCACATTTTTCAACGTGTTTTAACTGTTCCACCGTCGAAGCTTTCTTCTGCATAGGAAGTTGAAGAATTCTCTGTTGTCCCGAAATTCCGTATTACCATTTGTCATTTCAACATGTTATTACTTCAACAATTCTCCACCGATTGAAAAATTGTCCAAGACATCAATAAATTTAGATTAGATACTACTTTATTTATTCCTTCAGGAGAGTAAATGCCTTGGCAGAAGACACCTCCTGCCAAAGATGCCTATACCGCAGGATTTTTAATTGTTCAAATGATCATCAAATGTTGCCGTTGACATCAGTGATGCTGTTTGGAACAGAAATGATATATTTAGTAAGTAGAAAGAAAACACAAGGAGCCCGGGCGACAGCATGCATGCTGTGCCCTCCGGGCGACAGCAGCGAAGGTCTGCCCGGCCGCCGACTGGCTGCGTAGTCCTTATAGCTGTTCTACCAACCTTTTTAAGTAACGGTTGGGTAGTTAACATGGGAGCCAATTGCCTCGTACCTTAGTAGCTGTTTAGCCAACCCTTTTAAGTTACGGTTTTAAGAAGTACCAAGTGTTGAAACCGTGGGTCAGAATGGTGTGTGTAAAAGCAAAATGCCTGTGTCAGTCTCCCAGCATTGGAGCGTTCGTATACAATTCCTTCAGGAATGGCCTCATTTACTTTTAAATGTTTAATAAAAAAGGAAAATAACTATAAATAAAGATACAACAATACAATGGTTCCACATTTTTTAACCTATTACACCATTTTGGAAAGTCCAGGATTTTCCAAAATTCTTGCTTCTACAAAGTCTTTGCAGCGATTACTCTTTTCACAGTTTTCAACATGTTACAACTTTCAGAGTCCAAGGGTTTTGCTATTAATAGAACATTGACGGTCTACTTCACTGTTTGGGCAGCACATCAAAATCACCAGTCGATGGTAAAACCAACATCGAATGTCACATTTTAATAGAGCATTCGTCAAAAAGTTTGCTTTCACAATTTTACTATCAGGGAGACTGACAAGGGCATTTAGCTTTTCCACACACCATCCTGACTCACGGTTTCAACAATTGGTACTTGTTAAAACTGTAACTTAAAATGGTTTGCTGAACAGCTATCAAGGTTCGATGCAATAGGCGCCCATGTTAACTACCCAACCGCAACTTAAAAAGGTTGGTTGAGCAGGTATAACGACTATGCGGCCAGATTCCCAGGTGACTGGGCATTTCATTGCTACTGTTGCCCAGAGGGCACAGTATGCATGGGCTGCCTGTGCAATATCTCAATTCCTGGTTATTCTGAATGATAATTAGTGGGAGACCCGACAACACTGATGCATCGACATCTGCGTGTGCAGTAACAGCTAATCCTTTCGATAGCTCAGTTGATAAAGAGGAAAGCTGTATTAGCTTATGCTGAGTTCTTTAGGGCACTGGTTCAAATCCAGCTCGATGGATCACTCATTACGTTTTTACCATGAATTGATTAACGTGGAATCCGACCCCGACTTAAGTTGAAAAACTTATTGGGGTGTTACCATTTAGTGGTCAATTGTACAGAATATGTACTGAACTGTGCAATCTACTAATAAAAGTTTCAATCAATCAATCAATAGTGCGTATTCAGAGCACATGTGTAAAAAAAAATTCCCAGTCCACAACTATCCTCATTCACAACACGTTCTCTTAGATTTCCATGTTATGATACATGTTCACATTATTTATTGACTGTATCTAAAAAGTATTTAAAAAAATTTTGTATTATTTAAATGAAGATATGAAATAATCCTAAATGAAATTCAATGACTTGGTTTATATTATTGTATATACTAGGTCATAAAATCAGTGTCAGTTGAGTTGGTCCATAGATTTCCTGTAGGGAATTTTAATGTCCAGCAGATGTCAGTATTTAGTGACACAGGATCAATACAGTTTATAAATGTGTCAAAAGGCTGTGCAACGCCTCATCAACCCATCACTAACAATCACACAGGTCAGGTAATGTCAAGACTTTAATCTACACTGGACATAGGCAGTCTTCTTTACTGTCAAAGACTTTTTGACAAATCAATCAAACAGAGCCCCCAGTCAAATGACAAATTCACTATTACTTTTCAACAGACAATTATTTAATCTTGTTGTTTGTGGTCTGGACATTTGACACAGGAATTTAAATTTTCCACACACCATCCTGAATCACGGTTTCAATCGTAGTCCATGTTAACTACCAAACCGTAACTTAAAAGGGTTGGTTGAAAAACTATAAGGACTAGCAGGTCATTGCTAATGTTGCTAATAGGCACAGTACTCATGGACTAAGTTTTGGGGAAATTCCTATTGAAATCAATGGGACATCCTTCAAAGTTCCACTTATTCCGTCTGATTCCAACTGTTCCAACTTCAAAATTTTCAGACTCTTCAGGAATTGTGTGCTTGATTTCAACAATGCTAAAATAATTTCGGGATTTCGGTTCATCATCAGCATTGGAGCAATCACACGCAAATCCTTCAGGAATTGCTTCATCTAGTTTTTAATGTTTAATAAAAAATAAAATAAATAAATAATGACAAATAAAGATACAACAATACAACTTTTCGAAGTTTTAACCTATTCAAACCATTCCACCTTCGAACTTTCTTCAGCCGCACAATACTTGTGCTATAGTTGTAGGAAATGTCTCAAAACCTCTTCAGAAGTGCCGACAAAATCCAAAAAGGGCAGAAAATGCATATTTTTGGAAAACTTTTTTTCTCGAAAATGTCGTAAGGGGGGGGGGCCTTACGCAAAAATTCACAAAAACGAACTTTCTTCCGTCGCACAATACTTGTGCTATAGTTGTAGGAAATGTTTCAAAACCTCTTCAGAAGTGCCGACAAAACCCAAAAAGGGCAGAAAATGCATATTTTTGGGAAAAAAAATTCTCGAAAATGTCATAAGGGGGGCGCCTTACGCAAAAATTCCCAAAAACGAACTTTCTTCAGCCGCACAATACTGGTGTTATAGTTGTAGGAAATGTTTCAAAACCTCTTCAGAAGTGCTGACAAAACCCAAAAAGGGCGGAAAATGCATATTTTTGGAAAAAAAAAATTCTCGAAAATGTCGTAAGGGGGGGCCTTACGCAAAAATTCCCAAAAACGAACTTTCTTCAGCAGCACAATACTTGTTCTATAGTTGTAGGAAATGTCTCAAAACTTCTTCAGAAGTGGCGACAAAACCCAAAAAGGGCAGAAAATGCATATTTTTAGAAAACTTTATTTCACGAAAATGTCGTAAGGGGGCGGGGCCTTACGCAAAAATCCCCAAAAACGAACTTGCTTCAGCCGCACAATACTGGTGTCATAGTTGTAGGAAATGTCTCAAAACCTCTTCAGAAGTGCCGATAAAACCCAAAAAGGGCAGAAAATGCATAATTTTGGAAAAAAGAAATTCTCGAGAATGTCATAAGGGGGGCGCCTTACGCAAAAATTCCCAAAAACGAACTTGATTCAGCCGCACAATACTTGTGCTATAGCTTTTTCTGGCGACTACTCCTTCCACATTTTTCAACGCGTTTTAACTGTTCCACCGTCGAAGCTTTCTTCTGCATAAGAAGTGGAAAAATTCTCTGTTTTCCCGAAATTCCGTATTACAATTTGTCATTTCAACATGTTATTACTTCAACAATTCTCCACCGATTGAAAAATTGTCCAAGACATCAATAAATTTAGATTAGATACTACTTTATTTATTCCTTCAGGAGAGTAAATGCCTTGGCAGAAGACACCTCCTGCCAAAGATGCCTATACCGCAGGATTTTTAATTTTTCAAATGATCATCAAATGTTGCCGTTGACATCAGTGATGCTGTTTGGAACAACTTCCAAATACAAAAAAATATATAAATACGTTAATGGGTGCAACAAAAAGCACCTCCTTTAACACACCAGACATTTTGTACTTTTTTTTTTTTTTTAAATAATATTTTCAGACATCAGTGATGCTGTTTGGAACAGAAATGATATATTTAGTAAGTAGAAAGAAAACACAAGGAGCCCGGGCGACAGCAGCGAAGGTCTGCCCGGCCGCCGGGCAGCCCATGCATGCTGTGCCCTCCGGGCGACAGCAGCGAAGGTCTGCCCGGCCGCCGGGCAGCCCATGCATGCTGTGCCCTCCGGGCGACAGCAGCGAAGGTCTGCCCGGCCGCCGGGCAGCCCATGCATGCTGTGCCCTCCGGGCGACAGCAGCGAAGGTCTGCCCGGCCGCCGGGCAGCCCATGCATGCTGTGCCCTCCGGGCGACAGCAGCGAAGGTCTGCCCGGCCGCCGGGCAGCCCATGCATGCTGTGCCCTCCGGGCGACAGCAGCGAAGGTCTGCCCGGCCGCAGACTGGCTGCGTAGTCCTTATAGCTGTTCTACCAACCTTTTTAAGTAACGGTTGGGTAGTTAACATGGGTGCCAATTGCCTCGTACCTTAGTAGCTGTTTAGCCAACCCTTTTAAGTTACGGTTTTAAGAAGTACCAAATGTTGAAACCGTAGGTCAGGATGGTGTGTGTAAAAGCAAAATGGCTGTGTCAGTCCGCAGCATTGGAGCCTTTGCACACAACTCCTTCAGGAATTGCCTCATCTACTTTTAAATGTGTTTGATAAAAATGGAAAATAACTACTAAAAAAAAGATACAACAATATAACGTTTCCACATTTTTTAAGCTATTACACCATTCTGGAAAATCTAGGATTTTCCAAAATTCTTTCTTCTACAAAGCCTTCTTTGCAGCGAATATTCTTTTCACAGTTTTCAACATGTTATAACTTTCAAAGTCCAAGGGGTTTGCTATTAATAGAACATTGACAAACCTCTCCAAGGTTTCTCATAGTCATCATTGTCACTGTCACCGAAGTCCCACTTGGGTGAGTTTTCCTTGCCCTTATGTGGGTCCTACAGAGGATGTCGTTGTGGTTTGTGCAGCCCTTTGAGACACTTTTGATTTAGGGCTATATAAATAAACATTGATTGATTGATTGATAAATGTGTATCTATATGTGTGTGTATATATATATATATATATATGTGTGTGTATATATGTGTATGTGTGTGTGTATATATATATATATATACACATATATGTGTATGTGTGTGTGTGTGTATATATATACATACACATATGTGTATATACACACATATATAAATATGTGTGTATATATATATATATATATATATATATATATATATATACACACATGTATATATATGTATACACACACACGCACATATATATATATGTGTGTGTATACATCCATCCATCCATTTTCTACTGCTTATTCATATCTGTATGTATATATATATACACACGTGTATATATATATATATATATGTATACACATATATATGTGTGTAAACATACATCCATCCATTTCTATCGCTTATTCATGTGTATGTATATATACACATATATATATATGTGTGTATATATATATATATGTACACACACATATATACGTATGTATATATATATATATATATATATAAAAATATGTATATATATATATGTATACGTACATATGTATATACACACACACATATATATAGATATGTATATGTATACACATATATATGTATATATATATGTATACAGACACATATGTACACACACACATATATATATGTACACACACACACACACATATATATATATATATATATATATATATATATATACACATATATAAAAGCAACCACATATTTATAAAAATATCACTAGTGCAGAAATCTGCCTTTAACGCTGCTATCATGTTTATTTGCGCTGTAAACAAGCCCCGCCCACTCCGCCCGTGTCGGGTCCTTTTCATGCTGGTTTGGTAACACTCGTGTCACGTGATTTCAAAACTGACGTCTCATTGGCTGGTTCCCACGCAGGCGCGATTTTTTCAAAAGAAGCCCATTTTTCCACGCTGATTTGCTTTTGTCCAACACATCTGCGGAGGTGAGTAGTAACGTGCGACATTTACTCCGTTACATGCACTTACGTCACTTTGAAAACAAAAATGTACTCGTCAGAGTAGTTTTACTGCAACATACTTTTTGTGCTGATAGTTGTCTTACATAATGGCGCCACTAGATGACGCGCTAGCATAAAGCAGCAGGTGTATGTCATTAGCTGATGGCGTGTTTGGGAATGATCAAATAATTGTCTTGCATTTGTTTTCACTGAAAACAGAAGACTTTTTACTTTGACTTGAGTAGTATTGTGAAGAAGAAACCCTGCTTTATTTCCCTTCCGTGTACTTACATCAGACTTATCAACCATTAGGCCAGGGGAGTCCAAACTTTTTCCACTGAGGGCCGCACAGGGAAAAATACAAGTATGCGGGGGCCATTTTGATATTTGTCATTTTCAAACCATAACAAAATACCGTATTTCCTGGAATTGCCGCCGGGGCGATAATTCATTTAAAGCCTCTTCTCACTCCTGCGCATACGGTAAAAGTAAGCATGCGCTAATTATTTTAAAACCTCTTTCACTCCGGCACTTACCAAAGGCATGCAGTAAAAATATGACTGTGATGTAAGCTTGGACCTTAAATCCTACTGAATAGCTGTTCATCTTCTTCCCTTTATGCGATTTCAAATGACCGTTATTGAAATCAGCCTCCTCCATTTTGAAAATGATGACAGGGGAAGTGTCACCAGTTTGACCAGGCGGTAATACTAAGCATGCACTAATTATTTTGCGAAGGCAGTAATTCAAGGCAGGCGCATACTATATGTCCTGCGGCAATTCAAGGAAATACAGTATATAGATTTTTAAAGATTATTTTACCTTTATGGGTCCCGGGGACCATAAAGGGTCTCAGTTAATAACATGTCAAAAATAAGTCAAAGTTTTATATTTTATTTAATGCTTACAGTAAATCTTTATATCAATATTAAAAAAAAAAAAGGTTTTATGGCATTTCTGTCAAAAACGTCTTTGTTTTTTTAATAGTAAAACAGAAATATGCAGTATTTAGTAATTAGAGCCCTAAAAGATCAATAATTCAGGACACCATTGATTTGAATTCTTTATTATTTTGGAGTCATCACAGTGAAAAGATAAATAAAATACCAGTAAATATATTTGGGATCAAAAAGGTGCCCCACTCAGAAAGTGATACATTTTTATTAGGTTTTTTTTTTTATAACTTAAGTTACGAGATCAACTTCAGATATATCTGTTGAGTTTACATTTGAACTATTATTTTGTTTGTTTTATGCTCTTTTGTCAAAGAAAACTTGGTTTTTATATGGCAACTGCACAATATATGCAATATTTACCACATAAAACATTTTAAAGTGAATATTTTGAACTAATTGTAGCTTTGAAAATAATTAATTATAACATGGCTTTTTTTTTTGTCATTATTTTTTGTTTAGAGCAATGGCAAAAAATACTTTAAATTGTATTTATTTACTAGCAAGCTGGTCTCGCTTTGATCGGCATTTTTAATTCTAAGAGAGACAAAACTCCAATAGAATTAAAAAATCCAAGAAAATATTTTAAAGATTTGGTCTTCACTTGTTTATAAATTCATTTATTTTTTTACTTTGCTTTTAAATAAATTCATTTATTTTTTTTACTTTGCTTCTTATAACTTTCTGAAAGACGATTTTAGAGAAAAAATACAACCTTAAAAATGATTTTAGGATTTTTAAACACATATACCTTTTAAATTCTTTCCTGAAAATTGAAATCAATGTTCAAATAAATGTATTATTTTTTATTGTAAATAGTAATAAATACATTTTAATTTAATTCTCCATTTTAGCTTCTGTTTTTTACAAGGAAAAATATTTGTGAAATATTTCTTCAAACTTATTATGATTGAAGTTCCCCAAAAATTATTCTGGCAAATCTAGAAAATCTGTGGAATCCAATTTAAATCTTATTTCAAAGTCTTGAATTTCTTTTTTAAAAATGTTGTTCTGGAAAATCTAGAAGAAATAATGATTTGTCTTTGTTAGAAATATAGCTTGACAGGGAAGGTTTTTTCCCATTTAAATTCATTAAAAGCAGATGTTGTATTCTTACAAGAAACACATCTCTGTAAAGACAACCAACACAAACTTCAAACAAGCTGGATATCTCAGGTTTATCACGCACCCTTTACTTCACAAGCTAGAGGTGGAGCTATTTTATTTCATAAAAATGTGCCTTTCATACTTACATCAAAAATAATTGACCCTAATGGAAGATTTATTTTATTGAATGGTCATATTACATCCTAGCCAGTAACTTTTTGGAATATCTATGGACCAAACACTGATGACTCAAACTTTTATCATGGAGTCTTTGGTCTACTTCCTGATGATAGCTCCTCTCATATCTACATTGGTGGTGGCCTTTTGGACCCCACTTTAGATAGATTGTCAACTAAATCTCATGTCATTGCTAACTCAACTAAAACTATTAATAATCTTATGAGATCAAGAAATATCATAGACATATGGAGAGTAAAACACCCTAATAAAAGGGAGTATTCATTTTACTCCGCTGTACACAATTCCTACACGAGAATTGATGACTTTTTAGTGGAAGCCTCTGCCCTCTCCAATGTCAGTAATCCTGAGTACCATAGTAGAATCATCTCAGATCACAGTCCTGGGAGTTTGCAGATTCAAATTGATCTCCTTAAAATCAAACAAAAATGGAGATTTAATCCACAACTATTATTATCTGAAGATCTTAAAGAGTATATAAACAAGATTATCCAAGATTTTATTGAGGTGAATGATAACGGAGAGGTCTCAGACTCCACATTGTGGGAAGCTCTTAAAGCTACTGTGAGAGGATATATCATTTCATTTGAAATCTCAAAACAAGAAAAAGGCAGAGAGAATTAGAAAAAGAAATGGAAAAAATTCATATCAATTCTCTTTTGCAGTCTGATTACAATAAGATGCTGGAACTGAAAAATGAATACAACTCTCTTCTTCTTCATGGGGAAGTATCTAAACTCCTGCTGAAAAATAAACAAAAACATTTTGAAATATCCGATAAACCACAAAAACTTCTATCTAGACAGCTCAAAGGAGATCAAGCCAAAGCTGCTATTCACAAAATATGCTCAAAAACAGGTGAAACATGTACAGATCTAAAGGATATCAATAATGTCTTCAAAGACTTTTATTCAGAATGATATCAATCTAATTCAGCTATATCGGTTAATGATTTCAATGATTTTTTTACCACATTAAACTTACCTCAACTGAGTCCAAATCATCAGAATTCTTTAGACAACACTATTTCAACTGAAGAACTGCAAAAAGCACTGAAATCTTTCTCCTTGAATAAAAGCCCTGGTCCAGATGGATTTGGTGCGGAGTTTTATCAAGCTTTCAGTGAAATACTATCCCCTGTAATACTTAGAATGTTAAATGATT
This sequence comes from Nerophis ophidion, assembly GCF_033978795.1. Classification (NCBI taxonomy): domain Eukaryota; kingdom Metazoa; phylum Chordata; class Actinopteri; order Syngnathiformes; family Syngnathidae; genus Nerophis; species Nerophis ophidion. The sequence goes on along the minus strand of NW_026907147.1, from coordinate 50,013 downwards.
CTTTTGTGAACAACAAACTTCCAAGTTCTTTGTATGAAGCCCATATATGTATAATACCAAAAAAGGGAAAAAATCCACTTGATCCAGCCAATTATAGACCTATCTCCCTGCTCAATTTAGACCATAAGATTCTAACTAAGGTACTCGCAACCACATAACAGAAATGATTCATCCAGATCAGGTGGGTTTCATCCCGGACAGACCTTCTTTTGGCAATGTACGGAGATTACTGAACGTATTGTACTCTGACTGCACAGGAAACAAAAAGGCTGCCGTCCTGACTCTGGATGCTCATAAAGCTTTTGATTCAATTGAGTGGGCTTATCTTTTTCATGTTCCCAAATTATTTGGATTGGGAGAACATTTCATAAAATGGGTTCAAATCATTTATTCTGCACCAAAATCATATGTCATAACTAATAATGTAATATGGGATAGTTTTGAATTACACCGCGGTGACTGCCTTTCGCCCTTACTCTTCAATTTGGCCCTCGAACCACTGGCTATTGGTTTAAGAATGAAGTCTAATATTAAAGGATTTTCAGTGGGCTCATCTCACTTTATGCAGATGATGTACTTGTTACACTTACTGAGCCAGAAGTTGCACTACCACTTCTTTTAGAATATGTAGACTCTTTTGGTAGAATATCTGGTTATAAAATAAACTGGTCCAAAAGTGAGCTTATGTTCCTAGGAGATCATGTTGAGATCAGTCAAAATCCAGTTAAAGTCGCAGAAAATTACATATCCTATCTTGGCTTAAAAATATCTCCAAATGATGAATCATTACTAAAGTTGAACTTTATTGAAGCCTTTGAGAGACTGAAAGTGTGTATTGAGTACTGGAAGACCCTACCTCTCTCTATGTTAGGCAAGGTGAATGCTATCAAAATGATCACCTTGCCAAAATGTATTTATATTTTTCAAAATTGACCAATTGTAATTCCTGTAGATTTTTTCCAAAAACTTGAATCTTTAGTTCTAGATTTTGTGTGGGGATGTAAAAAACGCAGAATATCCAAAAAGCACTTATTTAGATCTACAGAGGAAGGGGGACTGGATCTTCCAATGTTCAAAAATGATTATTGGGCATCAAATCTGAACGCATTGACCTATTGGAAGATGGGGTCCCCAAATAATGAATCTCTTAATTCTGCTCCCTTATGGCTGAAATTGGAACTGCAGTCATTAGTGAAACCTTATACATCATTGCTATCGCTACTTTTGACTAAACCAGTCTCTTCAATTAAATCAATACGTCATAGTGTTGTAGTACGAAATTCTATCAAAATTCTTTCTCAAATTAAAAAACAATTGAATATTTCCAATGTGACTATGTATTCACCAATATATCACAATCATGCATTTATAACAGATACAACATTTTTTGACTGGTACTCAAATGGAATTAAATGCATCAAAGACATTTATGTCGAGGACAGTCTTGTGTCATTTGAGCAATTGCGAATCAAATTTAATTTGTCCCAATTCAGTTGGTTTTGCTATTTGCAGGTAAAAACATTTATCAAAGAAAACATTTCAAAGTCTCAGCTGGTAAATGAAAAACATCCTCTTTTAGAAGTATTACATTTACCACCCACAAGTAAAAAGTCTATGGCTAAATGTGTCAGCTGCTTCATTATGTCCATGACATCAGCAGACAGTGTTCAAAGAGCATGGGAACAGGAACTAAGAACAACAATACCCAATCAGCAATGGGAACAGACACTCTCTCAAATTCACAAGTGCTCAATTAACAGCAGACATAGGCTCATACAGTTGAAAGTGATTCATCCTTTTTACTATTCGAAAGTTTTATTACACACATTTTATCCTGATACATCTCCACTTTGTGATAAATGTAAATCTGCTGAAGGATCATTGTCTCACTCCTTTTGGGGATGTCCAATTATTCAATCATTTTGGTCCAGCATTTTCTTTTTTTACTCGGGGGTATATCAGAGACAAATTGTCCCTGATAGGGATATGATCTTATTTGGGTGGTCTTCAGAAACACAAAAGCTTCCAAAACATATTAGAAGTGTGTTGCTGCTTGGGACGCTTTTGGCCAAAAGACTCATTCTCAGAGACTGGAATAGTCTATCTGCACCCAACTTCAGGAACTGCTTAAATGAACTTGTGAATGTAATGACTCTTGAAAAAATAAGATTTATAAACTCTACAAATATGAACAAATGGGAATTAACCTGGAAACCTTTACTGACATATATTGAAGCATAACTTATAGACATTTCAAGAAAAACTAAACTGCCATCTTATTGTAGTTGTATTCCTTTTTTATCTTTATTGTTATTATCTTTTGTACTGATTCAACACTACACTTGTTTTTCTTGTGTCACTTCTGATATGGTTTTGTCATGGTTTACTTGCTTTTTTGTTCAGTTTTTTTTGTATTGATCAAGCCCTGTAACTTTTCCTTTTTTTCCCCTCTAAGTGTGTACGGTGGACAGGCCCTCGGGAGGTGATCTTGTGAACACTTGCTGAGGATCCTTGATGCCGAGGTATGTTCATCCATTTTGCTGTGATCTGGATAGCCTGCTGATCGTGAGCCGCAGCAGGATGGATGGATATATGTATATATATATGTGTGTGTGTATGTGTATATATATATATATATATACAATATTTGGGTATATTTTCTAATAATGTCTGTACTGTAAACCTTGAGTTGTTAAAGTTCATGTGCACCTCTCTCCTCAAGTGTGTATGTGTGTGTGTATGAGTGGATGTGACTGTTTGTCATTTTAACTGTAAAATCAAATCAAATATATTTGCACAAAAAAAAAGTAAGATGAAATGTTTCAAATAAGGGTGATATTTGCTTCTTTTCTGTCTGATAAGATCATTCTTCTCACTAAGCAGATTTGATGTTAGTGTTTCACTTGTTTTAAGGGTTTTGCTCCTAAATGATCTCAGTAAGATATTACAGCTTGTTGCTGAGATGTTATAGAATAGAATAAAATACAATAGAATGGACTTTATTGTCATTATATTTGCATAGAACGAGATTAAGGACTCCAACTTAAGGTGCGGTAGTGGAAACAAATATGGGCACGAGAGGTAATAAAGGAAAAACTATCAATTGAAATAAACAGACTACAATCCAATAAAAATAAGAAGCAATCCTGTACAATATACAAAACACTATAGAAATACAAAATACTGTACAATATACAGAACAAGACAAGAGTACCAAAGTAATAAATAATAATCAGTGTCGGACGTATTGCACTTGAAGGGAATAAGCGGTAGAAAATGGATGGATGGGTAGTATTGCACAGTAGGGTATTAGGGTAGGATATTGTATAGGGGTGAATTATTATTATTATTATTATTATTATTATTATTATTATTATTATTATTATTAAGTTAGAGTTCAACATGGTGACAGCTCTGGGAAAGAAGCTGTCTCTGAGTCTGTTTGTTCTGGCTCTGATGCACCTGAAGCGCCTGCCCGATGGTAGCAGGTGGAACAGGTGGAAGCCGGGGTGTGTGCTGTCCTTGGTGATGCTTTTTGCTTTGTTGAGGTACCGGGAGTTATGTCAATCCTTCAAGGAGGGCAGGGGGCAGCCGATGATTTTTTGTGGAGACTTTATGACCCTCTGAATCGCCTGTTTGTCTGCTTCGGTGCAGCTGGCGTACCACACTCTTATGACCTATATTGAGTAAAACATGCTTGAAACTAGAATATCAACTGTTGCAAATCTGTGTCATCAGCACAAGTAGAAAACTGCTTTTTTAAAGTAAAAAATGTCTTACTTCAAGCATGAAAAAAAAAATCATGATGCCGAACGCATATCGTTACGTCAAGATAATGGCCTTAGCGTTTACTTCATGTAAGAATACTCTTCAACATATTGAGGAAAAAGGTCTCTTTTTTTCTACCAAGAAAAGTGCACTTGTTATTAGTGAGAATATACTTATTTTAAGGTATTTTTTGGTCCATAGAGGTTTGCTAATTTGACCTGTTTTGGAAAGTCTTGACAAGATAAACCTTCTTCTTTTATTGGCAGATAATATTGCTAAATACCCCTAATTTTAGTTTGTTTTTTTCTCGTTTTTGAACACTTACTTTTTGCAGTGCAGGATGTTTCCTACCAGTTTGAAGCCATGTCTGAAGGGTTCCGAGGTGGAATGTTCTGCGCTGGCCGATGGCGGCGTCGGGGGGGGGGGGGGGGCACTGCACCGCATGCCCATGGTGACGAGGAAACAGCTGACGCAGGCAACAACGGCATAGACCAACATCTGAAGGATGACAGGTGAACATTTATTTTTACCTTGAGATCCTTTAATCAGCTATTCAGTAATTCTATATAACTCACCAAAAGTGGGAGTTGTGCCGTGCGAGCGATCTTTGGAGACGCCATGTTGGCGATGAGGATGCCCAGCGGGTTGGCTGTGGAGGAACAGCGGGCTAAAGATGATCACCTCCATGTCAAGTGTCTCCCATAAAATTGCTCATAGACACCTTGTAACTCACTTGGTCTGCCAGAGCATAAGACCATGTAGCAGGAAGGGATCAGTGTTGCCAACGTAACCACTTTCTTGCTATATTGCGTAATCAGACCTCTTTTTCCAAAAAGTGACTCATCCATTGGAAAGACTTTTGTAGACCATGAATGCATGTGACCAGCGAGTGCATCTGTGGGCCCCTCCCACATCTAAAATCACTCTAGGGATGTAACCATGAATGGTATTAATGATAACCGCGGTAAAACACCCCACAGTTAGTATTACCATTTTAAAGGGCGGTACAGCTTGGTTGGTAGAGCGGCCGTGCCAGCAACTTGAGGGTTCCAGGTTCGATCCCCGCTTGCGCCATCCTGGTCCAGTGGTTCTCAAATAATAGGACCTCTTTAAATACTTGACAGTTTGAAGCAGTTTTCAATAGAAGTAGTGAATTCAATAATGAATTAATGTTTTACAATATATATTTACATATGTAATAATATTGACCAATATTCTTGTAAATTTATAGTGAATTTAAAAGTACATTCGTTAATTGTGGAACTGTGACAACACTCATTCTAAACATGAATGTTTTGCATTTCATGTTTTTTTACAGCCATTTATGCAAAATAGTGGATTATTCCAAGGCAAACCACCGCCGCCAACAAATACACTATATTGCCAAAAGTATCTGGCCACCTGCCTTGACTCACATATGAACTTGAAGGGCCATATCATTCCTAACCCATAGCGTTCAATATGATGTGGGTCCACCTTTTGCAGCTATTACAGCTTCAACTTTTCTGGGAAGGCTGTCCACAAGGTTGCCGAGTGTCTTTATAGGAATTTTCCACCATTCTTCCAAAAGCGCATTGGGGAGGTCACACACTGATGTTGGTGGAGAAGGCCTGGCTCTCAGTCTCCATTCTAATTCATCCCAAAGGTGTTCTATTGGGTTCAGGTCAGGACTCTGTGCAGGCCAGTCAAGTTCAGCTGCATCAGACTCTGTCATCCATGCCTTTATGGCCCTTGCTTTGTGCAGTGGTGCACAATCATGTTAGGAGCGTGGAATGGTCCAAAAGGTTTTGGTATCCTGGAGTATTCAAAGTTCCTTTCACTGGAACTAAGGGGCCAAGCCCAACTCCTGAAAACCAACACCACACCGTCATTTCTCCGCTGACCCCTCTCTGTCAGTTTACATGGTCTACTAATTGGTGGCTGAGTTGATGTTGTTCCCAAACTCTTCCATTTTCTTATAATAAAGCCGACAGTTGACTTTGGAATATTTAGGAGCGAGGAAATTTCGCCACTGGATTTGTTGCAAAGGTGGCGTCCAATGACAGTTCCACGCTGGAAATCACTGAGAGCGGCCCATTCTTTCACAAATGTTTGTAAAAACAGTCTCCATGCCTAAGTGCTTGATTCTATACACCTGCGGCCATTTCAACATGTTATTACTTCAACAATTCTCCACCGATTGAGAAATTGTCCAAGACATCAATAAATTTAGATTAGATACTACTTTATTTATTCCTTCAGGAGAGTAAATGCCTTGGCAGAAGACACCTCCTGATTAAATGTAAAACTACAAAGAGCAGACTGCCAAAGATGCCTATACCGCAGGATTTCTTATTTTTCAAATAATCATCAAATGTCGCCGTTGACATCAGTGATGCTATTCGGACCAGAAATTATATATTTAGTAAGTAGAGCGAATAAAGAAGGAGACCGGGCAACAGCTGCCCTGCCCTGCCCTTTCCTGTAGGGGATTTTAATGTCCAGCAGATGTCAGTATTTAGTGACACAGGATCAATACAGTTTATAAATGTTTCAAAAGGCTGTGCAACGCCTCATCAACCCATCACTAACAATCACACAGGTCAGGTAATGTCAAGACTTTAATCTACACTGGACATAGGCAGTCTTCTTTACTGTCAAAGACTTTTTGACAAATCAATCAAACACAGCCCCCAGTCAAATGACAAATTCAGTATTACTTTTCAACAGACATTTATTTAATCTTGTTGTTTGTGGTCTGGACATTTGACACAGGAATTTAACTTTTCCACACACCATCCTGAATCACGGTTTCAATTGTAGTCCATGTTAACTACCAAACCGTAACTTAAAAGGGTTGGTTGAACAACTATAAGGACTAGCAGGTCATTGCTAATGTTGCTAATAGGCACAGTACTCATGGACTAAGTTTTGGGGAAATTCCTATTGAAATCAATGGGACATCCTTCAAAGTTCCACTTATTCCATCTGATTCCAACTGTTCCAACTTCAAAATTTTCAGACTCTTCAGGAATTGTCTGCTTGATTTCAACAATGCTAAAATAATTCCGGGATTCCAGTTCATCATCAGCATTGGAGCAATCACACGCAATTCCTTCAGGAATTGCCTCATCTAGTTTTTAATGTTTAATAAAAAATAAAAACAATGATAAAAAAAGATACAGCATTACAACATTTCGAAGTTTTAACCTATTCAAACCATTCCACCTTCGACTCATTGCACCATTCTGGAAATTCAAACTTCCCCTTTTCCTTGTCAAAAAAAGTTGAGGATTTTCCAGAATTCCTGCTTTTCCGAAGCCCTATTTCCACCCTTTTTCTGGCGACTACACCTTCCACATTTTTCAACGTGTTTTAACTGTTCCACCGTCGAAGCTTTTTTCTGCATAAGAAGTGGAAAAATTCTCTGTTTTCCCGAAATTCCGTATTACCATTTGTCATTTCAACATGTTATTACTTCAACAATTCTCCACCGATTGAAAAATTGTCCAAGACATCAATAAATTTAGATTAGATACTACTTTATTTATTCCTTCAGGAGAGTAGATGCCTTGGCAGAAGACACCTCCTGCCAAAGATGCCTATACCGCAGGATTTTTAATTTTTCAAATGATCATCAAATGTTGCCGTTGAAATCAGTGATGCTGTTTGGAACAGAAATGATATATTTAGTAAGTAGAAAGAAATCACAAGGAGCCCGGGCAACAGCAGCGAAGGTCTGCCCGGCCGCCGGGCAGCCCATGCATGCTGTGCCCTCCGGGCAACAGCAGCGAAGGTCTGCCCGGCCGCCGGGCAGCCCATGCATGCTGTGCCCTCCGGGCAACAGCAGCGAAGGTCTGCCCGGCCGCCGGGCAGCCCATGCATGCTGTGCCCTCCGGGCAACAGCAGCGAAGGTCTGCCCGGCCGCCGGGCAGCCCATGCATGCTGTGCCCTCCGGGCAACAGCAGCGAAGGTCTGCCCGGCCGCCGACTGGCTGCGTAGTCCTTATAGCTGTTCTACCAACCTTTTTAAGTAACGGTTGGGTAGTTAACATGGGTGCCAATTGCCTCGTACCTTAGTAGCTGTTTAGCCAACCCTTTTAAGTTACGGTTTTAAGTAGTACCAAGTGTTGAAACCGTGGGTCAGAATGGTGTGTGTAAAAGCAAAATGCCTGTGTCAGTCCACAGCATTGGAGCGTTCGTATACAATTCCTTCAGGAATGGCCTCATTTACTTTTAAATGTTGAATTAAAAAGGAAAATAACTATAAATAAAGATACAACAATACAATGGTTCCACATTTTTTAACCTATTACACCATTTTGGAAAGTCCAGGATTTTCCAAAATTCTTGCTTCTACAAAGTCTTCTTTGCAGCGCTTACTCTATTCACAGTTTTCAACATGTTACAACTTTCAGAGTCTGAGGTTTTGCTAATAATCGAACATTGACGGTCTACTTCACTGTTTGGACAGCACATCAAAATCACCAGTAGATGGTAAAACCAATATCGAATGTCCCATTTTAATAGAGCATTTGTCAAAAAGTTTGCTTTCACAATTTTACTATCAGGGAGACTGACAAGGGCATTTAGCTTTTCCACACACCATCCTGACTCACGGTTTCAACGATTGGTACTTGTTAAAACTGTAACTTAAAATGGTTTGCTGAACAGCTATCAAGGTTCGATGCAATAGGCGCCCATGTTAACTACCCAACCGTAACTTAAAAAGGTTGGTTGAGCAGGTATAACGACTATGCGGCCAGACTCCCAGGTGACTGGGCATTTCATTGCTACTGTTGCCCAGAGGGCACAGTATGCATGGGCTGCCTGTGCAATATCTCAATTCCTGGTTATTCTGAACGATAATTAGTGGAAGACCCGACAACACTGATGCATCGACATCTGCGTCGAGCTCAATGAACCAAACACTGTGTCGGTGTGCAGTAACAGCTAATCCTTTCGATAGCTGAGTTGATAAAGTGGAAAGCTGTATTAGCTTATGCTGAGTTCTTTAGGGCACTGGTTCAAATCCAGCTCGATGGATCACTCATTACGTTTTTACCATGAATTGATTAACGTGGAATCCGACCCCGACTTAAGTTGAAAAACTTATTGGGGTGTTACCATTTAGTGGTCAATTGTACAGAATATGTACTGAACTGTGCAATCTACTAATAAAAGTTTCAATCAATCAATCAATAGTGCGTATTCAGAGTGCATGTGTAAAAAAAAAAAAACATTCCCAGTCCACAACTATCCTCATTCACAACACGTTCTCTTAGATTTCCATGTTATGATACATGTTCACATTATTTATTGACTGTATCTAAAAAGTATTAAAAAAATATAGTATTATTTAAATGAAGATATGAAATAATCCTAAATGAAATTCAATGACTTGGTTTATATTATTGTATATACTAGGTCATAAAATCAGTGTCAGTTGAGTTGGTCCATAGATTTCCTGTAGGGAATTTTAATGTCCAGCAGATGTCAGTATTTAGTGACACAGGATCAATACAGTTTATAAATGTGTCAAAAGGCTGTGCAACGCCTCATCAACCCATCACTAACAATCACACAGGTCAGGTACTGTCAAGACTTTAATCTACACTGGACATAGGCAGTCTTCTTTACTGTCAAAGACTTTTTGACAAATCAATCAAACACAGCCCCCAGTCAAATGACAAATTCAGTACTACTTTTCAACAGACATTTATTTAATCTTGTTGTTTGTGGTCTGGACATTTGACACAGGAATTTAACTTTTCCACACACCATCCTGAATCACGGTTTCAATCGTAGTCCATGTTAACTACCAAACCGTAACTTAAAAGGGTTGGTTGAACAAGTATAAGGACTAGCAGGTCATTGCTAATGTTGCTAATAGGCACAGTACTCATGGACTAAGTTTTGGGGAAATTCCTATTGAAATCAATGGGACATCCTTCAAAGTTCCACTTATTCCGTCTGATTCCAACTGTTCCAACTTCAAAATTTTCAGACTCTTCAGGAATTGTGTACTTGATTTCAACAATGCTAAAATAATTCTGAGATTTCAGTTCATCATCAGCATTGAAGCAATCACACGCAATTCCTTCAGGAATTGCCTCATCTAGTTTTTAATGTTTAATAAAACATAAAATAACGACAAAAAAAGAAACAACAATACAACATTTCGAAGTTTTAACCTATTCAAACCATTCCACCTTCGAACTTTCTTCAGCCGCACAATACTTGTGCTATAGTTGTAGGAAATGTCTGAAAACCTCTTCAGAAGTGCCGATAAAACCCAAAAAGGGCAGAAAATGCATAATTTTGGAAAAAAGAAATTCTCGAGAATGTCGTAAGGGGGGGGCCTTACGCAAAAATTCCCAAAAACGAACTTGATTCAGCCGCACAATACTTGTGCTATAGCTTTTTCTGGCGACTACTCCTTCCACATTTTTCAACGCGTTTTAACTGTTCCACCGTCGAAGATTTCTTCTGCATAGGAAGTGGAAAAATTGTCTGTTTTCCCAAAATTCCGTATTACAACTTGTCATTTCAACATGTTATTACTTCAATAATTCTCCACCGATTGAAAAATTGTCCAAGACATCAATAAATTTAGATTAGATACTACTTTATTTATTCCTTCAGGAGAGTAAATGCCTTGGCAGAAGACACCTCCTGCCAAAGATGCCTATACCGCAGGATTTTTAATTTTTCAAATAATCATCAAATGTCGCCGTTGACATCAGTGATTCTATTTGGAACAGAAATGATATATTTAGTAAGTAGAAAGAAAACACAAGGAGCCCGGGCAACAGCAGCGAAGGTCTGCCCGGCCGCCGGGCAGCCCATGCATGCTGTGCGCTCCGGGCAACAGCAGCGAAGGTCTGCCCGGCCGCCGGGCAGCCCATGCATGCTGTGCCCTCCGGGCAACAGCAGCGAAGGTCTGCCCGGCCGCCGACTGGCTGCGTAGTCCTTATAGCTGTTCAACCAACCTTTTTAAGTTACGGTTGGGTAGTTAACATGGGCGTCAATTGCCTCGTACCTTGGTAGCTGTCTAGCCAACCCTTTTAAGTTACGGTTTTAAGAAGTACCAAGTGTTGAAACCGTGGGTCAGAATGGTGTGTGTAAAAGCAAAATGCCTGTGTCAGTCTCCCAGCATTGGAGCGTTCGTACACAATTCCTTCAGGAATGGCCTCATTTACTTTTAAATGTTTAATAAAAAAGGAAAATAACTACAAATAAAGATACAACAATACAATGTTTCCACATTTTTTAACCTATTACAACATTTTGGAAAGTCCAGGATTTTCCAAAATTCTTGCTTCTACAAAGCCTTCTTTGCAGCGACTACTCTTTTCACAGTTTTCAACATGTTACAACTTTCAGAGTCCAAGGGTTTTGCTATCAATAGAACATTGACGGTCTACTTCACTGTCTGGGCAGCAAATTAAAATCACCGGTCGGTGGTATAACCAATATCAAATGTCACATTTTAATAGAGCATTCGTCAAAAAGTTTGCTTTCACAATTTTATTATCAAGGAGACTGACACGGGCATTTAGCTTTTCCACACACCATCCTGACTCACGGTTTCAACAATTGGTACTTGTTAAAACTGTAACTTAAAATGGTTTGCTGAACAGCTATCAAGGTTTGATGCAATAGACGCCCATATTAACTATCCAACCGTAACTTAAAAAGGTTGGTTGAGCAGGTATAACGACTATGCGGCCAGATTCCCAGGTGACTGGGCATTTCATTGCTACTGTTGCCCAGAGGGCACAGTATGCATGGGCTGCCTGTGCAATATCTCAATTCCTGATTGTTCTGAATGATAATTAGTGGGAGACCCGACAACACTGATGCATCGACATCTGCGTGTGCAGTAACTGCTAATCCTTTCGATAGCTCAGTTGATAAAGTGGAAAGCTGTATTAGCTTATGCTGAATTCTTTAGGGCACTGGTTCAAATCCAGCTCGATGGATCACTCATTACGTTTTTACCATGAATTGATTAACGTGGAATCCGACCCCGACTTAAGTTGAAAAACTTATTGGGGTGTTACCATTTAGTGGTCAATTGTACAGAATATGTACTGAACTGTGCAATCTACTAATAAAAGTTTCAATCAATCAATCAATAGTGCGTATTCAGAGCACATGTGTAAAAAAAAATTCCCAGTCCACAACTATCCTCATTCACAACACGTTCTCTTAGATTTCCATGTTATGATACATGTTCACATTATTTATTGACTGTATCTAAAAAGTATTTAAAAAAATTTAGTATTATTTAAATGAAGATATGAAATAATCCTAAATGAAATTCAATGACTTGGTTTATATTATTGTATATACTAGGTGATAAAATCAGTGTCAGTTGAGTTGGTCCATAGATTTCCTGTAGGGAATTTTAATGTCCAGCAGATGTCAGTATTTAGTGACACAGGATCAATACAGTTTATAAATGTGTCAAAAGGCTGTGCAACGCCTCATCAACCCATCACTAACAATCACACAGGTCAGGTAATGTCAAGACTTTAATCTACACTGGACATAGGCAGTCTTCTTTACTGTCAAAGACTTTTTGACAAATCAATCAAACAGAGCCCCCAGTCAAATGACAAATTCAGTATTACTTATTTAATCTTGTTGTTTGTGGTCTGGACATTTGACACAGGAATTTAACTTTTCCACACACCATCCTGAATCACGGTTTCAATCGTAGTCCATGTTAACTACCAAACCATAACTTAAAAGGGTTGGTTGAACAAGTATAAGGACTAGCAGGTCATTGCTAATGTTGCTAATAGGCCAAGTACCCATGGACTAAGTTTTGGGGAAATTCCTAATGAAATCAATGGGACATCCTTCAAAGTTCCACTTATTCCATCTGATTCCAACTGTTCCAACTTCAGGAGTCGTGTGCTTGATTTCAACAATGCTAAAATAATTCTGAGATTTCAGTTCATAATCAGCATTGGAGCAATGCTGATTATGAACTGAAATCTCAATAACGACAAAAAAAGATACAACATTACAACATTTCGAAGTTTTAACCTATTCAAACCATTCCACCTTCGACTCATTGCACCATTCTGGAAATTCAAACTTCCCCTTTTCCTTGTCAAAAAAAGTTGAGGATTTTCCAGAATTCCTGCTTTTCCGAAGCCCTATTTCCACCCTTTTTCTGGCGACTACACCTTCCACATTTTTCAACGCGTTTTAACTGTTCCACCGTCGAAGCTTTTTTCTGCATAAGAAGTGGGAAAATTGTCTGTTTTCCTTTAATTCCGTATTACCATTTGTCATTTCAACATGTTATTACTTCAACAATTCTCCACCGATTGAAAAATTGTCCAAGACATCAATAAATTTAGATTAGATACTACTTTATTTATTCCTTCAGGAGAGTAGATGCCTTGGCAGAAGACACCTCCTGCCAAAGATGCCTATACCGCAGGATTTTTAATTTTTCAAATGATCATCAAATGTTGCCGTTGACATCATTTTTATGCACTGAAATTTTTTACACTGAATTTTTTTCAAGCTGAATTTTTTTACACTGAATTTTTTTACACAGAATTTTTTTTATGCTGAATTTTTATACCCTAAATCTTTATACACAACACTTTTATACGCCGAAATTGTTTTCACTGAATTTTTATGCACTGAAATTTTTTACACTCAATTTCTACACAGAATTTTTTTTGCACTGAATTTTTTTCACATTCGTTTTTTCACACTGATTTTTTTTACGCTGAATTTTTATACACAGAATTTTTTACGCTGAAATTTTTCACACCTAATTTTCTTTACGCTGAAATCATACACTAAATTTTTATATACTGATTTTTTTTACATTAAATATTTATATACTGAATTTATTTACAAATACTTTTTTTACACTTAATTTTTATACATTGCATTTTTTTTACACTGAATTTTTACACACTGACTTTTTATTCACTAAAATTTTTTACACTAAATTTTTATCAAGCTGAATTTTTTTACACTGAATTTTTTTTATGCTGAATTTTTACACCCTGAATTTTTATAACACAACACTTTTATACGCTGACATTTTTTTCACTGAATTTTTATGCACTGAAATTATTTACAGTCAATTTTTACACACAGAATTTTTTTTTGCACTGAATTTTTTTCACATTTATTTTTTTACACTGATTTTTTTTACGCTGAATTTTTATACACCAAAATTTTATACGCTGAAATTTTTACTATGAATATTTATAGACAAAACATTTTTTACGCTGAAATTTTTCACACCTAATTTTCTTTACGCAGAAATGATACACTAAATTCTTATATACTGATATTTTTTACATCAAATATTTATACACTGAATTTCTTTACAAATACTTTTTTTTTACATTGCATTTTTTTTACCCTGATTTTTTACACACTGAATTTTTGTGCACTGAAATTTTTACCACTGAATTGTTTTACGCTGAATTTTTTGCACTGATTTTTTTTATGTTGAATATTTTTACACTGAATTTTTTTGACGCTACATTTTTATACTCTGAATTTTAATACACTGAATTTTTTTACACCAATTTTTTGTACTGAATTTTTTTACACTGAATTTTTATACATTGCATTTTTTTACACTGAATATATAATTCTTTGTTGATTGAGTACAAAAAAATGCAGATGATTGTGTGTGTGTTGATGTCATTACATCATGTGTCCACAGGGGGCAGTGTAGTGTTGGTCACACACGCACAGGTGTGGGGGATTACAGGTATTAGCTGGGAGTTCATGTGTTTGCTTTTGTGTTTGTTTTACAAGGGAAAAAAAGCTCCATCCCCCTGGTAAAGAAGGAAAGAAGGGAAGAATAATGTGGATTTATTGAGGAGAAAGAGAAGTAAATATTTGGTGGCGTTTAAGAAGTGTTTGTGTTCCACCTGCATGACAAGATGAGGACTTTTTTTAAGGCAGCACTTCCAACAAGAAGAAGATGAGGACATGTTTGAGGCAGCACTTCCAACAAGAAGAAGATGAGGACTTTTTTTAAGGCAGCACTTCCAACAAGAAGAAGATGAGGACATGTTTGAGGCAGCACTTCCAACAAGAAGAAGATGAGGACATGTTTGAGGCAGCACTTCCAACAAGAAGAAGATGAGGACATGTTTGAGGCAGCACTTCCAACAAGAAGAAGATGAGGACATGTTTGAGGCAGCACTTCCAACAAGAAGAAGATGAGGACATGTTTGAGGTAGCACTTCCAACAAGAAGAAGAGGAGGACATGTTTGAGGCAGCACTTCCAACAAGAAGAAGATGAGGACATGTTTGAGGCAGCACTTCCAACAAGAAGAAGAAGATGAGGACATGTTTGAGGCAGCACTTCCAACAAGAAGAAGATGAGGACATGTTTGAGGCAGCACTTCCAACAAGAAGAAGAAGATGAGGACATGTTTGAGGCAGCACTTCCAACAAGAAGAAGATGAGGACATGTTTGAGGCAGCACTTCCAACAAGAAGAAGATGAGGACATGTTTGAGGCAGCACTTCCAACAAGAAGAAGATGAGGACATGTTTGAGGCAGCACTTCCAACAAGAAGAAGATGAGGACATGTTTGAGGCAGCACTTCCAACAAGAAGAAGGACTAGAAGTGACGTCATACCTGAGGTGAGTGCAAACTGTGAAAGAGGTGACTTGTCTTAAAGCGACAGTACACCCGTTTAAATGAGTGACATGCAATGAAAGATGTCTCGGAGACAAGAAGAAGGACAACTAGTCTTAAAGGAATAATATTCATGGCTGAAAAACTGCAAAAGAAGAGACAAAATAATCTAAATGTTGAATAAATCTGAACACATTTAAATAATGAGTTAAATGTGTCATTAATTATTGTTATTAAATAAATTGTATCATAGGAAACATTAATTTATTTAATTATGAATTACAATTTAATGATTTATTTATGTAATGATTTAAGAAATTATTGATTTAATTATTTAATGGTTGAAGTAATGATTAAATTATGGTTTTAATATTTAATGATACAAATAATGATTAATTTAATGTGATATGTATTTTCACAATTTAATTAATTATTTAATGATTTAATGGTGTAATATTTAATTTAATGATTCAAATTGTTTAATTTAATTATTTATTGATCAAATTAAGTATTGATTCAATGATGTCATATTTAATTTAATGAGTCAAATTATTTAATGATTCAAACATGCTTTAACTCTTTGATTAAATTAAAAATTGAAGCATATTTCACGATTTCATTTATTTATTATGATTTGGATAATTAATCATTTAATGATTCAAGTAATGATTACATTACATTTTTACATTTAATTTAATGATCAAATAATGATTATTTTAATGCGTTCTGTATTTAATTTAATTTCACAATTTAATCACTTATTTTAATGATTTAAGTAAGTATTAAATATTATTAATATTAATTATTTAAGTATCAATATTTAATTATTTAAGTATTAATATTTAATTTATGATTCAAATACTTGTTTAATGAATACTTTGATTATTTATTGATTCATTTAAGTATTGATTCAATGATCTAATATTTAATTTAGTGAATCAAATGATTTAATGATTCAAATAATTATTTATGATTGATTTAACTATTTGATTAATTTAATATAATCTAAGCTTATTTCAATGGTTCCATTATATAATTATTTTTTTAAATAATTAATAATAATTTCGCCACACCTCCTGTGTGTGTGTGTGTGTGTGTGTGTGCGTGCGTGTGTGTGTGTGACAATCATTGGTACTTTAATTTTTTTGTGTGTTTTTTTTTTCTCCATATAATGTGAAAGCTGTGTAATGGTTTGTGTGTTTTTGTGTGTTTTTGTGTGCGTTGCTGCATACAGATAATGAACTGTTATTATCCCAGGAGAAGGAATTAGACAAATGTGTACAATTTGTCACGATATTGTCTTCTCACAACATGAAATGCAATCATCCTAAATGTGAGGCAAAATCTGCCCAATTGGTTTCTTTTCTCTTTTTTTTTTAACAAATCTTTGTTTACATGCCAATAATATGCAAGATGTAATTATTTATCATATTAAAATATATCAATTCCCCAAAATGCATAAAAAACAAAAGTAACTTAATCAAACAATATTACAAATTAAATATATATATTATATTGATAAATGCATTCCTCCTATGCAAGTTTATGGATTGTCAATATTTGCAACCTGAAAATAATAATTTTTCTCATCAATCTTGCAAACTTTTCTCTTCAGAGATGCTAGTGTGTGTGTGTGTGTGTGTGTGTGTGTGTGTGTGTGTGTGTGTGTGTGTGTGTGTGTGTGTGTGTGTGTGTGTGAGAGTGTGTGTGTGTGTGTGTGTGTGCAGCACAAGTCAATTGGTTGTTGTGGCTGTGAGTTTATTTGTTGCTAATCAGACTAATGATCCCGCGGGTGTCTGCTTAAGTGTAAAACAACATTTAGAGTGCGAGCAGGAAGTGTGCACACATGATGCTACAGTTTGTGTGCAAGGAAGGGAGAAAAGAATGAAATAGATCATGATAATAATATTAATAATGATGCTAATAACAGCAGTAGTCATGTGTTGTTTATGCCAGGAAGTCAAATGTTGGCTCATAGAAACAGGAACTTAAACTAGGGCTCTCTAAACCTTTTTAGAAATCAAAGCATCTCAAACTTTTTCATTTTCAAAACCAATGTTTTTATTTATTATTATTTTTTTTTTTTGTAAGCTTCAAGGCTTCCCTCAAGTTTGGCCCCGAGGACCCAAAGGTGTCTCAGTGTTTTTTTAATGCTTAAATTCTTATCTAACGTTGGCTCCGTCAATATAAGGTTTTAATATTTTTGTTTTATGCCTTTTATGTTTTGTTCATGGAAGAAATATGCATTATATATATCACCTTGAGGGGAATATTTAATTAGTAATTCATTTTACAGGAAACATACGAAAATATGCAAAATGTTCCTCCAATATATTCAAAATGGAATATTTCATTTGAATCCCAAATCATTTTAGTGAACCAGCTACAAATCATCTTCATATATATATATATATATATATATATATATATATATATATATATATATATATATATATATATATATATATATATATATATATATATATATATATATATATATATATATATGTGTGTATGTATATGTATATATATATATACATATATATATATATGTGTGTATATATACATGTGTATATATATGCATACATATACATATACAGTATATACATATATGCATCCATATATACATATGTATGTATATATATATGGATGTATGGCTTCCACCTGCTACCATGGGGCAGGTGCATCAGAGGCAGAAGAAACAGCTTCTTTCCCAGAGCTGTCACCATGTTGAACTCTAACTTATAATAATAATAATAATAAATCAGCCCTATCCAATATCCTACAATACTACCTTTCCAGTGCAATATGTCCGACAATGATTGTTATTTATTACTTGGGTACTCTTGTCTTGTTCTGTGTATTGTACGGTATTTTGTATTCCTATAAAATGTTGTATATTGTACAGGATTGCTCATTATTTTGATTGGATAGTAGTCTGTTTATTTCAATTGTTAGTTCTTCCTTTATTACCTCTTCTTCTGCCCATATTTGTTCTCACTACTGTACCTTATGTTGGAGTCCTTCATCTCTTTATATGCAAATAAAATGACAAAGTCCATTCTATTTTATATATATATAAAATACACACATCTAAATCAACTTCAGATGTAATTATAGTTAGTTAATTATAGATTTTCATTCGATTGTATTTTTTGTCATTAAAACAACTTTTTGTTCAAGGGAAAACACACAAAATATTCCAAATGTTCCTCCATAAATATTTCTGAGTGGAATATCTGATGTTAAATAATTGTAGTCTAATATAATCAGAGGTGGGTAGTAACGCGCTACATTTACTCCGTTACATCTACTTGAGTAACTTTTGGGATCCATTGTACTTCTACCAACATACTTTTACTTTTACTTGAGTATATTTATAGAGAAGAAAGGCTACTTTTACTCCAATCCATTTATCTACATTCAGCTCGCTACTCGCTACTTTTTTGGAATGGATCTGTTAATGTTTGTTTTGGTTTTTCCAAGTAGAATCTACACATGCCAGCGTTTCACCAATCACATGCAGTCACTGGTGACCTTGGACCAATCAAACAGAGCCAGGCGGTCACATGACCCGACTTAAACACCTTGAAAAACTTATTGGGGTGTTACCATTTAGTGCTCAATTGTACAAAATATGTACTGTACTGTGCTATCTAATAATAAAAGTCTCAATCAATGTTAATTTATTGTGCCTTATTTTAATGTACTATTATTTAATATATATCATTGTTTTAGTTGCTTAAGAGATATTCCTGGCTCTGAATTTGCTTATTGCTATTTTGATGTTTTTGTGCATTACTTGTTGCCGTCATCATTAAAGGAACAGGTTACTCATCAGTTACTCAGTACTTGAGTAGTTTTTTCACAACATACTTTTTACTTTTACTCAAGTAAATATTTGGGTGACTACTCCTTACTTTTACTTGAGTAATACATCTGTAAAGTAACAATACTCTTACTTGAGTACAATTTCTGGCTCCTCTACCCACCTCTGGTTATTAACTACTATAGCTTTATGTTATTAATTGCAATAGCTTTTATGTTAACTACTATAGTTTTTTGTTATTAACTACTATAGTTTTTATGTTATTAACTACTATAGTTTTTTGTTATTAACTACTATAGTTTTTTGTTATTAACTACTATATTTTTTTGTTATTAACTACTATAGTTTTTATGTTAACTACTATAGATTTATGTTTACTACTATAGTTTTTATGTTAATAACTACTGTAGTTTTATGTTAACTACTATAGTTTTTATGTGATTAACTACTATAGTTTTTATGTTATTAACTACTATAGTTTTTATGTTAACTACTATAGATTTATGTTTACTACTATAGTTTTTATGTTAATAACTACTGTAGTTTTATGTTAACTACTACAGTTTTGTTATTAACTACTCTAGTTGTATTAATTGTTATAGTTTTTATGTTAACTGCTATAGTTTTAACTACTAAAGTTTTGTTTTCAACTACTGTTTTTATGTTAACTACTATAGTTTTATGTGAAATAATATAGTTTTATGTTAACTACTATAGTTTTGTTATTAACTAAAAGACTTTTTGAGTTAACTCCTACAAGTTTTTATGTTTACTATAGTTTTATGTTAACTAATATCGTTTTTTGTGTTAATTACTATCGTTTTTATGTTAACTACAACAATTTTATGTGATTAACTACTATAGTTTTATGTGAACTACTATAGTTTTTATGTTATTAACTACTATAGTTTTATGTTAACTACTACAGTTTTGTTATTAACTACTCTAGTTGTATTAATTGTTATAGTTTTTATGTTAACTGCTATAGTTTTAACTACTAAAATTTTGTTTTCAACTACTATTGTTTTTATGTTAACTACTATAGTTTTTGTTAACTACTATAGTTTTATGTGAAATAATATAGTTTTATGTTAACTACTATCGTTTTTTGTGTTAATTACTATCGTTTTTATGTTAACTACAACAATTTTATGTTATTAACTACTATAGTTTTTATGTTAACTACTATAGGTTTGTTATTAACTACTAGACTTTTTAAGTTAACTCCTATAGTTTTTATGTTAACTATTACATTTTTTTATGTTAACTACTATCGTTTTTATATCAACTAATATTGTATAGTTTTGTTTTTAACTACTATAGTTTTATGTTAACTATTGTACATTTTATGTTATTAACTACTATAGTTTTTATGTTAACTACTAGAGTTTTGTTATTAACTACTAGACTTTTTAAGTTAACTCCTATAGTTTTTATGTTAACTATTACATTTTTTTATGTTAACTACTATCGTTTTTATATCAACTAATATTGTATAGTTTTGTTTTTAACTACTATAGTTTTATGTTAACTATTATACATTTTATGTTATTAACTACTATAGCTTGACAGTATGTTATTAATTACTATAGTTTTGTTATTAACTATTAGTTATGCTAACGATTATAGTTTTTGTTAACTACTATAGTTCTGTGTGAAATAATATAGTTTTATGTTAACTACTATAGTTTTGTTATTAACTACTAGACATTTGAAGTTAACTCCTATAGTTTTTATGTTTACTATAGTTTTATGTTAACTACTATCGTTTCTTATGTTAATTACTATCGTTTTTATGTTAACTATAACAATTTTATGTTATTAACTACTATAGTTTTTATGTTAACTACTATAGTTTTGTTATGAAATAATCCTAAATGAAATTCAATGACTTGGTTTATATTATTGGATATACTCGGTCATAAAATCAGTGTCAGTTGAGTTGGTCCATAGATTTCCTGTAGGGAATTTTAATGTCCAGCAGATGTCAGTATTTAGTGACACAGGATCAATACAGTTTATAAATGTGTCAAAAGGCTGTGCAACGCCTCATCAACCCATCACTAACAATCACACAGGTCAGGTAATGTCAAGACTTTAATCTACACTGGACATAGGCAGTCTTCTTTACTGTCAAATACTTTTTGACAAATCAATCAAACAGAGCCCCCAGTCAAATGACAAATTCACTATTACTTTTCAACAGACATTTATTTAATCTTGTTGTTTGTGGTCTGGACATTTGACACAGGAATTTAACTTTTCCACACACCATCCTGAATCACGGTTTCAATCGTAGTCCATGTTAACTACCAAACCGTAACTTAAAAGGGTTGGTTGAAAAACTATAAGGACTAGCAGGTCATTGCTAATGTTGCTGGTAGGCACAGTACTCATGGACTAAGTTTTGGGGAAATTCCTATTGAAATCAATGGGACATCCTTCAAAGTTCCACTTATTCCATCTGATTCCAACTGTAACAACTTCAAAATTTTCAGACTCTTCAGGAATTGTGTACTTGAGTTAAACAATGCTAAAATAATTCCGGTATTTCAGTTCATCATCAGCATTGGAGCAATCACACGCAATTCCTTCAGGAATTGCCTCATCTAGTTTTTAATGTTTAATAAAAAATAAAATAACGACAAAAAAAGAAACAACAATACAACATTTCGAAGTTTTAACCTATTCAAACCATTCCACCTTCGACTCATTGCACCATTCTGGAAATTCAAACTTCCCCTTTTCCTTGTCAAAAAAAGTTGAGGATTTTCCAGAATTCCTGCTTTTCCGAAGCCCTATTTCCACCCTTTTTCTGGCGACTACACCTTCCACATTTTTCAACGCGTTTTAACTGTTCCACCGTCGAAGCTTTCTTCTGCATAGGAAGTTGAAAAATTCTGTTTTCCCGAAATTCCGTATTACCATTTGTCATTTCAACATGTTATTACTTCAACAATTCTCCACCGATTGAAAAATTGTCCAAGACATCAATAAATTTAGATTAGATACTACTTTATTTATTCCTTCAGGAGAGTAAATGCCTTGGCAGAAGACACCTCCTGCCAAAGATGCCTATACCGCAGGATTTTTAATTTTTCAAATGATCATCAAATGTTGCCGTTGACATCAGTGATGCCATTTGGAACAGAAATTATATATTTAGTAAGTAGAAAGAAAACACAAGGAGCCCGGGCAACAGCAGCGAAGGTCTGCCCGGCCGCCGGGCAGCCCATGCATGCTGTGCCCTCCGGGCAACAGCAGCGAAGGTCTGCCCGGCCGCCGGGCAGCCCATGCATGCTGTGCCCTCCGGGCAACAGCAGCGAAGGTCTGCCCGGCCGCAGACTGGCTGCGTAGTCCTTATAGCTGTTCAACCAACCTTTTTAAGTTACGGTTGGGTAGTTAACATGGGCGTCAATTGCCTCGTACCTTGGTAGCTGTCTAGCCAACCCTTTTAAGTTACGGTTTTAAGAAGTACCAAGTGTTGAAACCGTGGGTCAGGATGGTGTGTGTAAAAGCAAAATGCCTGTGTCAGTCTCCCAGCATTGGAGCATTCGTACACAATTCCTTCAGGAATTGCCTCATTTACTTTTAAATGTTAAATAAAAAAGGAAAATAATTACAAATAAAGGTACAACAATACAATGTTTCCAGATTTTTTAACCTATTACACCATTTTGGAAAGTCCAGGATTTTCCAAAATTCTTGCTTCTACAAAGCCTTCTTTGCAGCGATTACTCTTTTCACAGTTTTCAACATGTTACAACTTTCAGAGTCCAAGGGTTTTGCTATCAATAGAACATTGACGGTCTACTTCACTGTCTGGGCAGCATATCAAAATCACCAGTCGGTGGTAAAACCAATATCGAATGTCACATTTTAATAGAGCATTCTTCAAAAAGTTTGCTTTCACAATCTTACTATCAGGGAGACTGACACGGGCATTAAGCTTTTCCACACACCATCCTGACTCACGGTTTCAACGATTGGTACTTGTTAAAACTGTAACTTAAAATGGTTTGCTGAACAGCTATCAAGGTTCGATGCAATAGGCGCCCGTGTTAACTACCCAACCGTAACTTAAAAAGGTTGGTTGAGCAGGTATAACGACTATGCGGCCAGACTCCCAGGTGACTGGGCATTTCATTGCTACTGTTGCCCAGAGGGCACAGTATGCATGGGCTGCCTGTGCAATATCTCAAATCCTGGCTATTCTGAATGATAATTAGTGGGAGACCCGACAACACTGATGCATCGACATCTGCGTGTGCAGTAACAGATAATCCTTTCGATAGCTCAGTTGATAAAGTGGAAAGCTGTATTAGCTTATGCTGAGTTCTTTAGGGCACTGGTTCAAATCCAGTATTTAATATTTACACACTAAACATGTATTTAAACATGTTTAGTGTGTAAATATTAAATACAAGTTTAGTGTATGAATAGTAAATACATGTTTAGTGTATAAATATTAGATACATGTTTAGTATAAAAAATATTAAATACACGTTTAGTGTATGAATATTAAATACATGTTTAGTGTATGAATATTAAATTAATGTTTAGTGTATAAATATGAAATAAATGTTTAGTGTATAAATATTAGATACATGTTTAGTATAAAAAATATTAAATACACGTTTAGTGTATGAATATTAAATACATGTTTAGTGTATGAATATTAAATTAATGTTTAGTGTATAAATATGAAATACATGTTTAGTGTATAAATATTAAATACATGTTTAGTGTATGAATATCAAATACATGTTTAGTGTATGAATATTAGATACATGTTTAGTACAAAAAATATTAAATACATGTTTAGTGTATGAATATTAAATACATGTTTAGTGTATAAATATTAAATTAATGTTTAGTGTATGAATATCAAATACATGTTTAGTGTATGAATATTAAATACATGTTTAGTGTATAAATATTAAATACATGTTTAGTGTATAAATATTAAATACATGTTTGGTGTATGAATATGAAATACATGTTTAGTGTATAAATATTAAATACATGTTTAGTATATAAATATTAAATACATATTTAGTGTATGAATATTAAATACATGTTTAGGATATAAATATTAAATACATGTTTAGTGTATAAATATTAAATACATGTTTAGTGTATGAATATTAAATACATGTTTAGTATATAAATATTAAATACATATTTAGTGTATGAATATTAAATACATGTTTAGGATATAAATATTAAATACATGTTTAGTGTATAAATATTAAATACATGTTTAGTGTATAAATATTAAATACATGTTTGGTGTATGAATATGAAATACATGTTTAGTGTATAAATATTAAATACATGTTTAGTATATAAATATTAAATACATATTTAGTGTATGAATATTAAATACATGTTTAGTATATAAATATTAAATACATGTTTAGTGTATAAATATTAAATACATGTTTAGTGTATAAATATTAAATACATGTTTAGTGTATAAATATTAAATACATGTTTGGTGTATGAATATGAAATACATGTTTAGTGTATAAATATTAAATACATGTTTAGTGTATGAATATTAAATACATGTTTAGTATATAAATATTAAATACATATTTAGTGTATGAATATTAAATACATGTTTAGTGTATAAATATTAAATACATGTTTAGTATATAAATATTAAATATATATTTAGTGTATGAATATTAAATACATGTTTAGGATATAAATATTAAATACATGTTTAGTGTGTGAATATTAAATACAAGTTTAGAGTATGAATATTAAATACATGTTTAGTGTATGAATATTAAATACATGTTTAGTGTATAAATATTAAATACATGTTTAGTGTATAAATATTAAATACATGTTTAGTATATAAATATTAAATACATATTTAGTGTATGAATATTAAATACATGTTTAGTGTATAAATATTAAATACATGTTTAGTATATACATATTAAATATATGTTTAGTGTATGTATATTAAATACATGTTTAGTGTGTAAATATTAAATACAAGTTTAGTGTATGAATATTAAATACATGTCTAGGATATAAATATTAAATACATGTTTAGTGTATAAATATTAAATACATGTTTAGTGTATGAATAGTAAATACATGTTTAGTGTGTAAATATTAAATACATGTTTAGTGTATAAATATTAAATACATGTTTAGTGTATGAATATTAAATACATGTTTAGTGTGTAAATATTAAATACAAGTTTAGTGTATAAATATTAAATACATGTTTAGTGTATGAATATTAAATACATGTTTAGTGTATGAATATTAAATACATGTTTAGTGTATGAATATTAAATACATGTTTAGTATAAAAATATTAAATACATGTTTAGTGTATAAATAAGAAATACATGTTTAGTGTATGAATATTAAATACATGTTTAGTGTATAAATATTAAATACATGTTTAGTATATAAATATTAAATAGTGAAGTGAATTATATTTATATAGCGCTTTTTCTCTAGTGACTCAAAGCGCTTTACATAGTGAAACCCAATATCTAAGTTACATTCAAACCAGTGTGGGTGGCACTGGGAGCAGGTGGGTAAAGTGTCTTGCCCAAGGACACAACGGCAGTGACTAGGATGGCGGAAGCGGGAATCGAACCTGCAACCCTCAAGTTACTGGCACGGCCACTCTACCAACCAAGCTAAACCGCCCCACAAATACATGTTTAGTGTATAAATAGGAAATACATGTTTAGTATATAAATATTAAATACATGTTTAGTGTATAAATATTAAATACATGTTTAGTATATAAATATTAAATACATATTTAGTGTATGAATATTAAATACATGTTTAGTGTATAAATATTAAATACATGTTTAGTATATAAATATTAAATATATGTTTAGTATATGAATATTAAATACATGTTTAGGATATAAATATTAAATACATGTTTAGTGTATAAATATTAAATACATGTTTTGTGTATGAATATTAAATACATGTTTAGTGTATGAATATTAAATACATGTTTAGTGTATGAATATTAAATACATGTTTAGTATAAAAATATTAAATACATGTTTAGTGTATGAATATTAAATACATGTCTAGTATAAAAATATTAAATACATGTTTAGTGTGTAAATATTAAATACAAGTTTAGTGTATGAATATTAAATACATGTTTAGTGTATAAATATTAAATACATGTTTAGTGTATAAATATAAGTGATTGAGAAACCAAACTTATGTAAAAAAAATAAAAATAAACGTAACAAAAACAAAAGAAAAAAAGAGAGAGAGAGGACCAGATTTATAAAGAGGGAATGTTCGCCCTCCTGTGGAATTCTGCCGCAACTACACAAAAATAAATTAATTATTTCCGAGTGTGCCTTATTTAGAGAATAATAAATACATGTTTACTGTATTAATATTAAAAAATATGATTAGTATATGAATATTAAATATGTGTTTAGTATATGATTATTAAATACATCTTCAGTGTATGAATATTAAATACATGTTTAGTGTATGAATATTAAATACATGTTTATCCATCCATCCATTTTCTACCGCTTATTCCCTTTCGGGGTCGCGGGGGGCGCTGGCGCCTATCTCAGCTACAATCGGGCGGAAGGCGGGGTACACCCTGGACAAGTCGCCACCTCAATACATGTTTAGTAAATAAATATTAAATACATGTTTAATGTACGAATATTAAATACATATTTAGTGTATAAATATTAAATACATGTTTAGGGTATAAATATTAAACACATGTTTAGTGTATGAATATTAAATACATGTTTAGTGTCTGAATATTAAATACATGTTTTGTGTATTAATATTAAAAAATATGATTAGTATATGAATATTAAATACATGTTTAGTGTGTAAATATTAAATACATGTTTAGTGTATGAATATTAAATACATGTTTAGTATATAAATATTATATACATGTTTAGTGTATTAATATTAAATACATGTTTAGTGTATAAATATAAGTGATTGAGAAACCAAACTTATGTAAAAAAAAAAAAAAAAACGTAACAAAAACAAAAGGAAAAAGAGAGAGAGAGAGGACCGGATTTATAAAGAGGGAACGTGCGCCCTCCTGTGGACTTCTGCCGCAACTGCACAAAAATAAATTAATTATTTCCGAGTGTGCCTTATTTAGAGAATAATAAATACATGTTTACTGTATGAATATTAAATACATGTTTAGTGTATGAATATTAAATACATGTTTAGTGTATAAATATTAAATACATGTTTAGTAAATAAATATTAAATACATGTTTAGTAAATAAATATTAAATACATGTTTAGTATATAAATATTAAATACAGGTTTATTGTATGAATATTAAATACATGTTTAGTATATAAATATTAAATACATGTTTAGTGTATAAATATTAAATACATGTTTAGTGTATTATATTAAATACATGTTTAGTGTATAAATATTAAATACATGTTTATTGTATAAATATTAAATACATGTTTATTGTATAAATATTAAATACATGTTTAGTGTATAAATATTAAATACATGTTTAGTATATAAATATTAAATACATGTTTAGTGTATAAATATTAAATACATGTTTAGTGTATTATATTAAATACATGTTTAGTGTATAAATATTAAATACATGTTTATTGTATAAATATTAAATACATGTTTGGTGTATAAATATTAAATACATGTTTAGTGTATAAATATTAAATACATGTTTACTGTATAAATATTAAATACATGTTTAGTGTATGAATATTAAATACATGTTTAGTGTATGAATATTAAATACATGTTTAGTGTATAAATATTAAATACATGTTTAGTGTATGAATATTAAATACATGTTTAGTGTATGAATATTAAATACATGTTTAGTATATAAATATTAAATACATGTTTAGTGTATTAATATTAAATACATGTTTAGTGTATAAATATAAGTGTATGAGAAACCAAACTTATGTAAAAAAAATAAAAGAAACAAAAAAAAAAAAGGAAAAAGAGAGAGAGAGACGGAGAGGACCAGACTTATTAAGAGGGAACGTGCGCCCTCCAGTGGACTACTGCTGCAACTGCACACAAAAAATAAATTATTTCCGAGTGTGCCTTATTTAGAGGATAATAAATACATGTTTACTGTATGAATGTCAAATATATGATTACTATATAAACATTAAATATATGTTTAGTATATGATTATTAAATACATGTTTAGTGTATAAATGTTAAATACACTTTTAGTGTATGAATATTAAATACATGTTTAGTTTATTAAAATTAATTATATGTTTTTGTATTAATATTAAATACATGTTTAGTGTATTAATATTAAATACATGTTTAGTGTATTAATATTAAATACATGTTTAGTGTATGAATATTAAATACATGTTTAGTGTATAAATATTAAATACATGTTTAGTAAATAAATATTAAATACATGTTTAGTGTATAAATATTAAATACATGTTTAGTATATAAATATTAAATACAGGTTTATTGTATAAATATTAAATACATGTTTAGTATATAAATATTAAATACATGTTTAGTGTATAAATATTAAATACATGTTTAGTGTATTATATTAAATACATGTTTAGTGTATAAATATTAAATACATGTTTATTGTATAAATATTAAATACATGTTTATTGTATAAATATTAAATACATGTTTATTGTATAAATATTAAATACATGTTTAGTGTATAAATATTAAATACATGTTTAGTATATAAATATTAAATACATGTTTAGTGTATAAATATTAAATACATGTTTAGTGTATTATATTAAATACATGTTTAGTGTATAAATATTAAATACATGTTTAGTGTATGAATATTAAATACATGTTTAGTGTATGAATATTAAATACATGTTTAGTATATAAATATTAAATACATGTTTAGTGTATTAATATTAAATACATGTTTAGTGTATAAATATAAGTGTATGAGAAACCAAACTTATGTAAAAAAAATAAAAGAAACAAAAAAAAAAAGGAAAAAGAGAGAGAGAGAGACGGAGAGGACCAGACTTATTAAGAGGGATTTTGCGCCCTCCAGTGGACTACTGCTGCAACTGCACACAAAAAATAAATTATTTCCGAGTGTGCCTTATTTAGAGGATAATAAATACATGTTTACTGTATGAATGTCAAATATATGATTACTATATAAACATTAAATATATGTTTAGTATATGATTATTAAATACATGTTTAGTGTATAAATGTTAAATACACTTTTAGTGTATGAATATTAAATACATGTTTAGTTTATTAAAATTAATTATATGTTTTTGTATTAATATTAAATACATGTTTAGTGTATTAATATTAAATACATGTTTAGTGTATTAATATTAAATACCTGTTTAGTGTATGAATATTAAATACATGTTTAGTTTATTAAAATTAAATACATGTTTTTGTATTAATATTAAATACATGTTTAGTGTATAAATATTAAATACTTGTTTAGTGTATTAATATTAAATACATGTTTAGTGTACAAAACTTAAATACATGTTTAGTGTATTAATATTAAATATACATTTAGTTTATTAAAATCAAATACATGTTTTTGTATTAATATTAAATACATGTTTAGTGTATGAATATTAAATACATGTTTAGTGTATAAATATTAAATACATGTTTAGTGTAAAAATATTAAATACATGTTTAGTGTATTAATATTAAATATATGTTTAGTTTATTAAAATTAAATACATGTTTTTGTATAAATATTAAATACATGTTTAGTGTATTAATATTAAATACATGTTTAGTGTATAAATATTAAATACATGTTTAGTGTAAAAATATTAAATACATGTTTAGTGTATTAATATTAAATATATGTTTAGTTTATTAAAATTAAATACATGTTTTTGTATAAATATTAAATACATGTTTAGTGTAAAAATATTAAATATATGTTTAGTTTATTACAATTAAATATATGTTTTTGTATTAATATTAAATACATGTTTAGTGTATTAATATTAAATACATGTTTAGTGTATGAATATTAAATATATGTTTAATGTATAAATATTAAATACATGTTTAGTGTATAAATATTAAATACATGTTTAGTGTATTAATATTAAATATATGTTTAGTTTATTACAATTAAATATATGTTTTTGTATTAATATTAAATACATGTTTAGTGTATTAATATTAAATACATGTTTAGTGTATGAATATTAAATATATGTTTAGTTTATTAAAATTAAATACATATTTTTGTATTAAGATTTTCATTTTTTCATTTTTATTTATCTCATTCATTGATGTGCATTTAGAACGATAAATAATTATATCACAATTATACAATTTAAATTCACACAATTCCTGAGAAGGAGCAGGATGAAGAAAATCTTATAATTTCCTGCCCCCTTTGACATAATACATTATCTTACTTCATGAATATCATTTAAGCCGACTCATATATGTTTAGTGTATTAATATTAAATACATGTTTAGTGTATTAATATTAAATACATGTTTAGTGTAAGAATATTAAATACATGTTTAGTGTATTAATATTAAATACATGTTTAGTGTATGAATATTAAATACATGTTTAGTGTATGAATATTAAATACATGTTTAGTGTATAAATATTAAATACATGTTTAGTTTATTAAAATTAAATACATGTTTTTGTATCAATATTAAATACATGTTTAGTGTATAAATATTTAATACATGTTTACTGTATTAATATTAAATACATGTTTAGTGTATAAATAATAACTACATGTTTAGTGTATAAATATTAAATACAAGTTTAGTGTATTAATATTAAATATATGTTTAGTTTATTAAAATTAAATACATGTTTAGTGTATGAATATTAAAAACATGTTTAGTGTATAAATATTAAATACATGTTTAGTGTATTAATATTAAAAACATGTTTAGTGTATAAATGTTAAATACATTAGGTTGATTGGCAACACTAAATGGTCCCTAGTGTGTGAATGTTGTCTGTCTATCTGTGTTGGCCCTGCGATGAGGTGGCGACTTGTCCAGGGTGTACCCCGCCTTCCGCCCGATTGTAGCTGAGATAGGCGCCAGCGCCCCCCGCGACCCCGAAAGGGAATAAGCGGTAGAAGATGGATGGATGGATGTTAAATACATGTTTAGTGTATTAATATTAAATATATACATGTTTAGTTTATTAAAATTAAATACATGTTTTTGTATTAATATTAAATACATGTTTAGTGTATTAATATTAAACACATGTTTAGTGCATTAATATTAAATACATGTTTAGTGTATAAATATTAAATATATGTTTAGTGTATTAAAATTAAATACATGTTTTTGTATTAATATTAAATACATGTTTAGTGTATAAATATTTAATACATGTTTACTGTATTAATATTAAATACATGTTTAGTGTATAAATAATAACTACATGTTTAGTGTATTGATATTAAATATATGTTTAGTTTATTAAAATTAAATACATGTTTAGTGTATAAATATTAAATACATGTTTAGTGTATGAATATTAAATACATGTTTAGTGTATAAATGTTAAATATATGTTTAGTTTATAAATATTAAATACATGTTTAGTGTATTAATATTAAATACATGTTTAGTGTATAAATATTAAATACATGTTTAGTGTATTAATATTAAATTCGTGTTTAGTGTATGAATATTAAATACATGTTTAGTGTATAAATATTAAATACATGTTTAGTGTATGAATATTAAATACATGTTTAGTGTATTAAAATTAAATACATGTTTAGTGTATGAATAATAACTACGTGTTTAGTGTATGAATATTAAATACATGTTTAGTGTATAAATATTAAATACATGTTTAGTGTATGAATATTAAATACATGTTTAGTGTATTAAAATTAAATACATGTTTTTGTATTAATATTAAATACATGTTTAGTGTATTAATTTTAAAAACATGTTTAGTGTATAAATGTTAAATACATGTTTAGTGTATTTATATTAAATATATATATGTTTAGTTTATTAAAATTAAATACATGTTTTTGTATTAATATTAAATACATGTTTAGTGTATAAATATTTAATACATGTTTAGTGTATGAATATTAAATACATGTTTAGTGTATAAATATTAAATACATGTTTACTGTATGGATATTAAATACATGTTTAGTGTATTAATATTAAATACATGTTTAGTGTATGAATATGAAATACATGTTTAGTGTATGAATATTAAATATATGTTTAGTGTATAAATATTAAATACATGTTTAGTGTATGAATATTAAATACATGTTTAGTGTATGAATATTAAATACATGTTTAGTGTATGATTATTAAATACATGTTTAGTGTATAAATATTAAATACATGTTTAGTGTATAAATATAAGTGTATGAGAAACCAAACTTATGTAAAAAAAAATAAAAGAAACGAAAGAAAAAGGAAAAAGAGAGAGAGAGAGACGGAGAGGACCGGACTTATTAAGAGGGAACGTGCGCCCTCCTGTGGACTTCTATCGCAACTGCACACATAAAGAAATTCATTATTTCCAAGTGTGCCTTATTTAGAGGATAATAAATACATGTTTACTGTATGAATATTAAATATATGATTAATGTATGATTACATATACGTTTAGTATATGATTATTAAATACATGTTCTGTGTATTAATATTAAATACATGTTTAGTGTATGAATATTAAATACATGTTTAGTGTATGAATATTAAATACATGTTTAGTGTATAAATATTAAATGCATGTTTAGTGTATTAATATCAAATACATGTTTAGTGTATAAATATTAAATACATGTTTAGTGTATAAATATTAAATACATGTTTAGTGTATTAATATTAAATACATGTTTAGTGTATGAATATTAAATACATGTTTAGTGTATAAATATTAAATACATGTTTAGTGTATTAATATCAAATACATGTTTAGTGTATGAATATTAAATACATGTTTGGTGTATAAATGTTAAATACATGTTTAGTGTGTGAATATTAAATACATGTTTAGTGTATGAATATTAAATATATAATTAGCATATAAATAAATATGTTTAGTATATGATTATTATATACATATTTAGTGTATGAATATTAAATACATGTTTAGTGTATGAATATTAAATACATGTTTAGTGTATAAATATTAAATACATGTTTAGTGTATGATTATTAAATACATGTTTAGTGTATAAATATTAAATACATGTTAACTGTATGAATATTAAATAAATGATTTGTATATAATTAAATATATGTTTAGTATATGATTGTTAAATAGATGTTTAGTGTATAAATATTAAATACATGGTTAGTGTATTAATATTAAATACATGTTTAGTGTATGAATATTAAATACATGTTTAGTGTATTAATAGTAAATATGTGTTTAGTTTATTAAAATTAAATACATGTTTTTGTATTAATATTAAATACATATTAAGTGTAGGAATAATAACTACATGTTTATTGTATGAATATTAAATACATGTTTAGTGTATAAATAATAACTACATGTTTAGTGTATTAATATTAAATATATGTTTAGTTTATTAAAATTAAATACATGTTTTTGTATTATTATAAAATACATGTTTAGTGTATAAATATTAAATACATGTTTAGTGTATGAATATTAAATACATGCTTAGTGTATTAATATTAAATACATGTTTAGTGTATGAATATTAAATACATGTTTAGTGTATAAATATTAAATACATGTTTAGTGTATGAGTATTAAATACATGTTTAGTGTATTAATATTAAATACATGTTTAGTATATAAATATTAAATACATGTTTAGTGTATAAATATTAAATACATGTTTAGTGTATAAATATTAAATACATGTTTAGTATATAAATATTAAATACATGTTTAGTGTATGAATATTAAATACATGTTTAGTGTATGAATATAAGTGATTGAGAAACCAAACTTATGTAAAAAAAATAAAATAAATGTAACAAAAAAAAAAGGAATAAGAGAGAGAGAGGACCAGATTTATAAAGAGGGAACGTGCGCCCTCCTGTGGACTTCTGCTGCAACTGCACAAAAATAAATTAATTATTTCCGAGTGTGCCTTATTTAGAGAATAATAAATACATGTTTACTGTATTAATATTAAAAAATATGATTAGTATATGAATATTAAATATGTGTTTAGTATATGATTATTAAATACATGTTTAGTATATAAGTATTAAATACATGTTTACTGTATTAATATTAAAAAATATGATTGGTATATGAATATTAAATACGTGTTTAGTATAAGATTATTAAATACATGTTTAGTATATAAATATTAAATACATGTTTAGTGTATGAATATTAAAGACATGTTTAGTAAATAAATATTAAATACATGTTTAGTGTATGAATATTAAATACATGTTTAGTGTATAAATATTAAATACATGTTTAGTAAATAAATATTAAATACATGTTTAGTGTATGAATATTAAATACATGTTTAGTGTATAAATATTAAATACATGTTTAGTATATAAATATTAAATACATTTTTAGTATATGAATATTAAATACATGTTTAGTGTATAAATATTAAATACATGTTTAGTGTATTAATATTAAATACATGTTTAGTGTATGAATATTAAATACATGTTTAGTATATAAATATTAAATACATGTTTAGTGTATAAATAATAAATACATGTTTACTGTATGAATGTTAAATATATGATTAGTATATAATTATTAAATACATGTTTAGTGTATGAATATTAAATACATGTTTAGTTTATTAAAATTAAATACATGTTTTTGTATTAATATTAAATACATGTTTAGTGTACAAATATTAAATACATGTTTAGTGTATAAATATTAAATACACTTTTAGTGTATAAATATTAAATACACGTTTAGTGTAAAAATATTAAATACATGTTTAGTGTATTAATATTAAATATATGTTTAGTGTATAAATATTAAATACACGTTTAGTGTAAAAATATTAAATACATGTTTAGTGTATTAATATTAAATATATGTTTAGTTTATTAAAATTAAATACATGTTTTTGTATTAATATTAAATACATGTTTAGCGTATTAATATTAAATACATGTTTAGTGTATTAATATTTAATACATGTTTAGTGTATTAATATTAAATATATGTTTAGTTTATTAAAATTAAATACATATTTTTGTATTAATATTAAATACATGTTTAGTGTATTAATATTAAATACATGTTTAGTGTATTAATATTAAATACATGTTTAGTGTATGAATATTAAATACATGTTTAGTGTATAAATATTAAATACATGTTTAGTGTATAAATATTAAATACATGTTTAGTGTATTAATATTAAATACATGTTTAGTGTATTAATATTAAATACATGTTTAGTGTATTAATATTAAATACATGTTTAGTGTATTAATATTAAATACATGTTTAGTGTATAAATATTAAATACTTGTTTAGTGTATTAATATTAAATACATGTTTAGTGTATGAATATTAAATACATGTTTATTTCATGAATATTAAATACATGTTTCGTGTATAAATATAAGTGTATGAGAAACCAAACTTATGTAAAAAAAAAATTAAAAGAAACAAAAAAAAGGAAAAAGAGAGAGAGAGAGACGGAGAGGACCGGACTTATTAAGAGGGAACGTCCGCCCTCCTGTGGACTTTTATCGCAACTGCACACATAAAGAAATTCATTATTTCCAAGTGTGCCTTATTTAGAGGATAATAAATACATGTTTACTGTATGAATATTAAATATATGATTAATGTATGATTACATATACGTTTAGTATATGATTATTAAATACATGTTAGGGTTAGGGTTAGGGTTAGGGTTAGGGTTAGGGTTAGGGTTAGGATTCGGGTTAGGGTTAGGATTGGGGGAAGGGGAATGCACAGTCCGTCTGCAGCCCGCCCGGGCGACGCCCACACCAACCCCGGAACCCCCCGAAGACCCCGAAAGATGCGCATGCTGCGTCAGACACTCACAGCCAAATTAGTGACGGGCATGACTGGCCCTGCCATCCAGCGACGCGTTTCGGTCTCTTGACCTCTTCAGGCTGGCTTTGCACTGATTGCAGGACAAAATCGTCTTTTTCACTGCAAGTCTATGCCTACTGGGACACTCCTAATTCCCTAGTAGGTGGGGCACTTCTAATCCCCGAGACTTACGGCTTCTCTATTTGTCTCCACAGCAGGATGTGCTCCATTCGACTGCCGGAGAGTACTGAGCCGTTTCGAACAGGAGGAGAATATATAGGAGGTCTGCAGTGGGCGGGGCTCACGCTCAACACTGCAGTGTCGATGTTTTTGACTCTCCAAACTAATCCTACATTTGTGATGTGTCTACTCGACATGGTGTGTGCATCACAATGTGGACAAACACACAGGTAAGTATCATGGTGTTTATTTAAAGCATTAAAATGTTTGCTTTGATCTTTCTCCCATTCCTGTTTAGTGATGTGTCTGAAACAAGTTTCGGTAATCAACTTGTGGGCCCCAAACAACACACACACCACAACAAAGTCCCCAGAAGGCCCACGAATGATGGGACGCCACCCAGACGGACTGGAGGCACAGGCTTGGTTAGGATTCGGGTTAGGGTTAGGATTGGGGGAAGGGGAATGCACAGTCCGTCTGCAGCCCGCCCGGGCGACGCCCACACCAACCCCGGAACCCCCCGAAGACCCCGAAAGATGCGCATGCTGCGTCAGACACTCACAGCCAAATTAGTGACGGGCATGACTGGCCCTGCCATCCAGCGACGCGTTTCGGTCTCTTGACCTCTTCAGGCTGGCTTTGCACTGATTGCAGGACAAAATCGTCTTTTTCACTGCAAGTCTATGCCTACTGGGACACTCCTAATTCCCTAGTAGGTGGGGCACTTCTAATCCCCGAGACTTACGGCTTCTCTATTTGTCTCCACAGCAGGATGTGCTCCATTCGACTGCCGGAGAGTACTGAGCCGTTTCGAACAGGAGGAGAATATATAGGAGGTCTGCAGTGGGCGGGGCTCACGCTCAACACTGCAGTGTCGATGTTTTTGACTCTCCAAACTAATCCTACATTTGTGATGTGTCTACTCGACATGGTGTGTGCATCACAATGTGGACAAACACACAGGTAAGTATCATGGTGTTTATTTAAAGCATTAAAATGTTTGCTTTGATCTTTCTCCCATTCCTGTTTAGTGATGTGTC
Organism: Nerophis ophidion; assembly: GCF_033978795.1. Lineage (NCBI taxonomy): Eukaryota > Metazoa > Chordata > Actinopteri > Syngnathiformes > Syngnathidae > Nerophis > Nerophis ophidion. Next base: position 12,523 of record NW_026907147.1, on the reverse strand, counting down.
TGAAACAAGTTTCGGTAATCAACTTGTGGGCCCCAAACAACACACACACCACAACAAAGTCCCCAGAAGGCCCACGAATGATGGGACGCCACCCAGACGGACTGGAGGCACAGGCTTGGTTAGGATTCGGGTTAGGGTTAGGATTGGGGGAAGGGGAATGCACAGTCCGTCTGCAGCCCGCCCGGGCGACGCCCACACCAACCCCGGAACCCCCCGAAGACCCCGAAAGATGCGCATGCTGCGTCAGACACTCACAGCCAAATTAGTGACGGGCATGACTGGCCCTGCCATCCAGCGACGCGTTTCGGTCTCTTGACCTCTTCAGGCTGGCTTTGCACTGATTGCAGGACAAAATCGTCTTTTTCACTGCAAGTCTATGCCTACTGGGACACTCCTAATTCCCTAGTAGGTGGGGCACTTCTAATCCCCGAGACTTACGGCTTCTCTATTTGTCTCCACAGCAGGATGTGCTCCATTCGACTGCCGGAGAGTACTGAGCCGTTTCGAACAGGAGGAGAATATATAGGAGGTCTGCAGTGGGCGGGGCTCACGCTCAACACTGCAGTGTCGATGTTTTTGACTCTCCAAACTAATCCTACATTTGTGATGTGTCTACTCGACATGGTGTGTGCATCACAATGTGGACAAACACACAGGTAAGTATCATGGTGTTTATTTAAAGCATTAAAATGTTTGCTTTGATCTTTCTCCCATTCCTGTTTAGTGATGTGTCTGAAACAAGTTTCGGTAATCAACTTGTGGGCCCCAAACAACACACACACCACAACAAAGTCCCCAGAAGGCCCACGAATGATGGGACGCCACCCAGACGGACTGGAGGCACAGGCTTGGTTAGGATTCGGGTTAGGGTTAGGATTGGGGGAAGGGGAATGCACAGTCCGTCTGCAGCCCGCCCGGGCGACGCCCACACCAACCCCGGAACCCCCCGAAGACCCCGAAAGATGCGCATGCTGCGTCAGACACTCACAGCCAAATTAGTGACGGGCATGACTGGCCCTGCCATCCAGCGACGCGTTTCGGTCTCTTGACCTCTTCAGGCTGGCTTTGCACTGATTGCAGGACAAAATCGTCTTTTTCACTGCAAGTCTATGCCTACTGGGACACTCCTAATTCCCTAGTAGGTGGGGCACTTCTAATCCCCGAGACTTACGGCTTCTCTATTTGTCTCCACAGCAGGATGTGCTCCATTCGACTGCCGGAGAGTACTGAGCCGTTTCGAACAGGAGGAGAATATATAGGAGGTCTGCAGTGGGCGGGGCTCACGCTCAACACTGCAGTGTCGATGTTTTTGACTCTCCAAACTAATCCTACATTTGTGATGTGTCTACTCGACATGGTGTGTGCATCACAATGTGGACAAACACACAGGTAAGTATCATGGTGTTTATTTAAAGCATTAAAATGTTTGCTTTGATCTTTCTCCCATTCCTGTTTAGTGATGTGTCTGAAACAAGTTTCGGTAATCAACTTGTGGGCCCCAAACAACACACACACCACAACAAAGTCCCCAGAAGGCCCACGAATGATGGGACGCCACCCAGACGGACTGGAGGCACAGGCTTGGTTAGGATTCGGGTTAGGGTTAGGATTGGGGGAAGGGGAATGCACAGTCCGTCTGCAGCCCGCCCGGGCGACGCCCACACCAACCCCGGAACCCCCCGAAGACCCCGAAAGATGCGCATGCTGCGTCAGACACTCACAGCCAAATTAGTGACGGGCATGACTGGCCCTGCCATCCAGCGACGCGTTTCGGTCTCTTGACCTCTTCAGGCTGGCTTTGCACTGATTGCAGGACAAAATCGTCTTTTTCACTGCAAGTCTATGCCTACTGGGACACTCCTAATTCCCTAGTAGGTGGGGCACTTCTAATCCCCGAGACTTACGGCTTCTCTATTTGTCTCCACAGCAGGATGTGCTCCATTCGACTGCCGGAGAGTACTGAGCCGTTTCGAACAGGAGGAGAATATATAGGAGGTCTGCAGTGGGCGGGGCTCACGCTCAACACTGCAGTGTCGATGTTTTTGACTCTCCAAACTAATCCTACATTTGTGATGTGTCTACTCGACATGGTGTGTGCATCACAATGTGGACAAACACACAGGTAAGTATCATGGTGTTTATTTAAAGCATTAAAATGTTTGCTTTGATCTTTCTCCCATTCCTGTTTAGTGATGTGTCTGAAACAAGTTTCGGTAATCAACTTGTGGGCCCCAAACAACACACACACCACAACAAAGTCCCCAGAAGGCCCACGAATGATGGGACGCCACCCAGACGGACTGGAGGCACAGGCTTGGTTAGGATTCGGGTTAGGGTTAGGATTGGGGGAAGGGGAATGCACAGTCCGTCTGCAGCCCGCCCGGGCGACGCCCACACCAACCCCGGAACCCCCCGAAGACCCCGAAAGATGCGCATGCTGCGTCAGACACTCACAGCCAAATTAGTGACGGGCATGACTGGCCCTGCCATCCAGCGACGCGTTTCGGTCTCTTGACCTCTTCAGGCTGGCTTTGCACTGATTGCAGGACAAAATCGTCTTTTTCACTGCAAGTCTATGCCTACTGGGACACTCCTAATTCCCTAGTAGGTGGGGCACTTCTAATCCCCGAGACTTACGGCTTCTCTATTTGTCTCCACAGCAGGATGTGCTCCATTCGACTGCCGGAGAGTACTGAGCCGTTTCGAACAGGAGGAGAATATATAGGAGGTCTGCAGTGGGCGGGGCTCACGCTCAACACTGCAGTGTCGATGTTTTTGACTCTCCAAACTAATCCTACATTTGTGATGTGTCTACTCGACATGGTGTGTGCATCACAATGTGGACAAACACACAGGTAAGTATCATGGTGTTTATTTAAAGCATTAAAATGTTTGCTTTGATCTTTCTCCCATTCCTGTTTAGTGATGTGTCTGAAACAAGTTTCGGTAATCAACTTGTGGGCCCCAAACAACACACACACCACAACAAAGTCCCCAGAAGGCCCACGAATGATGGGACGCCACCCAGACGGACTGGAGGCACAGGCTTGGTTAGGATTCGGGTTAGGGTTAGGATTGGGGGAAGGGGAATGCACAGTCCGTCTGCAGCCCGCCCGGGCGACGCCCACACCAACCCCGGAACCCCCCGAAGACCCCGAAAGATGCGCATGCTGCGTCAGACACTCACAGCCAAATTAGTGACGGGCATGACTGGCCCTGCCATCCAGCGACGCGTTTCGGTCTCTTGACCTCTTCAGGCTGGCTTTGCACTGATTGCAGGACAAAATCGTCTTTTTCACTGCAAGTCTATGCCTACTGGGACACTCCTAATTCCCTAGTAGGTGGGGCACTTCTAATCCCCGAGACTTACGGCTTCTCTATTTGTCTCCACAGCAGGATGTGCTCCATTCGACTGCCGGAGAGTACTGAGCCGTTTCGAACAGGAGGAGAATATATAGGAGGTCTGCAGTGGGCGGGGCTCACGCTCAACACTGCAGTGTCGATGTTTTTGACTCTCCAAACTAATCCTACATTTGTGATGTGTCTACTCGACATGGTGTGTGCATCACAATGTGGACAAACACACAGGTAAGTATCATGGTGTTTATTTAAAGCATTAAAATGTTTGCTTTGATCTTTCTCCCATTCCTGTTTAGTGATGTGTCTGAAACAAGTTTCGGTAATCAACTTGTGGGCCCCAAACAACACACACACCACAACAAAGTCCCCAGAAGGCCCACGAATGATGGGACGCCACCCAGACGGACTGGAGGCACAGGCTTGGTTAGGATTCGGGTTAGGGTTAGGATTGGGGGAAGGGGAATGCACAGTCCGTCTGCAGCCCGCCCGGGCGACGCCCACACCAACCCCGGAACCCCCCGAAGACCCCGAAAGATGCGCATGCTGCGTCAGACACTCACAGCCAAATTAGTGACGGGCATGACTGGCCCTGCCATCCAGCGACGCGTTTCGGTCTCTTGACCTCTTCAGGCTGGCTTTGCACTGATTGCAGGACAAAATCGTCTTTTTCACTGCAAGTCTATGCCTACTGGGACACTCCTAATTCCCTAGTAGGTGGGGCACTTCTAATCCCCGAGACTTACGGCTTCTCTATTTGTCTCCACAGCAGGATGTGCTCCATTCGACTGCCGGAGAGTACTGAGCCGTTTCGAACAGGAGGAGAATATATAGGAGGTCTGCAGTGGGCGGGGCTCACGCTCAACACTGCAGTGTCGATGTTTTTGACTCTCCAAACTAATCCTACATTTGTGATGTGTCTACTCGACATGGTGTGTGCATCACAATGTGGACAAACACACAGGTAAGTATCATGGTGTTTATTTAAAGCATTAAAATGTTTGCTTTGATCTTTCTCCCATTCCTGTTTAGTGATGTGTCTGAAACAAGTTTCGGTAATCAACTTGTGGGCCCCAAACAACACACACACCACAACAAAGTCCCCAGAAGGCCCACGAATGATGGGACGCCACCCAGACGGACTGGAGGCACAGGCTTGGTTAGGATTCGGGTTAGGGTTAGGATTGGGGGAAGGGGAATGCACAGTCCGTCTGCAGCCCGCCCGGGCGACGCCCACACCAACCCCGGAACCCCCCGAAGACCCCGAAAGATGCGCATGCTGCGTCAGACACTCACAGCCAAATTAGTGACGGGCATGACTGGCCCTGCCATCCAGCGACGCGTTTCGGTCTCTTGACCTCTTCAGGCTGGCTTTGCACTGATTGCAGGACAAAATCGTCTTTTTCACTGCAAGTCTATGCCTACTGGGACACTCCTAATTCCCTAGTAGGTGGGGCACTTCTAATCCCCGAGACTTACGGCTTCTCTATTTGTCTCCACAGCAGGATGTGCTCCATTCGACTGCCGGAGAGTACTGAGCCGTTTCGAACAGGAGGAGAATATATAGGAGGTCTGCAGTGGGCGGGGCTCACGCTCAACACTGCAGTGTCGATGTTTTTGACTCTCCAAACTAATCCTACATTTGTGATGTGTCTACTCGACATGGTGTGTGCATCACAATGTGGACAAACACACAGGTAAGTATCATGGTGTTTATTTAAAGCATTAAAATGTTTGCTTTGATCTTTCTCCCATTCCTGTTTAGTGATGTGTCTGAAACAAGTTTCGGTAATCAACTTGTGGGCCCCAAACAACACACACACCACAACAAAGTCCCCAGAAGGCCCACGAATGATGGGACGCCACCCAGACGGACTGGAGGCACAGGCTTGGTTAGGATTCGGGTTAGGGTTAGGATTGGGGAAGGGGAATGCACAGTCCGTCTGCAGCCCGCCCGGGCGACGCCCACACCAACCCCGGAACCCCCCGAAGACCCCGAAAGATGCGCATGCTGCGTCAGACACTCACAGCCAAATTAGTGACGGGCATGACTGGCCCTGCCATCCAGCGACGCGTTTCGGTCTCTTGACCTCTTCAGGCTGGCTTTGCACTGATTGCAGGACAAAATCGTCTTTTTCACTGCAAGTCTATGCCTACTGGGACACTCCTAATTCCCTAGTAGGTGGGGCACTTCTAATCCCCGAGACTTACGGCTTCTCTATTTGTCTCCACAGCAGGATGTGCTCCATTCGACTGCCGGAGAGTACTGAGCCGTTTCGAACAGGAGGAGAATATATAGGAGGTCTGCAGTGGGCGGGGCTCACGCTCAACACTGCAGTGTCGATGTTTTTGACTCTCCAAACTAATCCTACATTTGTGATGTGTCTACTCGACATGGTGTGTGCATCACAATGTGGACAAACACACAGGTAAGTATCATGTGTTTATTTAAAGCATTTAAATGTTTGCTTTGATCTTTCTCCCATTCCTGTTTAGTGATGTGTCTGAAACAAGTTTCGGTAATCAACTTGTGGGCCCCAAACAACACACACACCACAACAAAGTCCCCAGAAGGCCCACGAATGATGGGACGCCACCCAGACGGACTGGAGGCACAGGCTTGGTTAGGATTCGGGTTAGGGTTAGGATTGGGGAAGGGGAATGCACAGTCCGTCTGCAGCCCGCCCGGGCGACGCCCACACCAACCCCGGAACCCCCCGAAGACCCCGAAAGATGCGCATGCTGCGTCAGACACTCACAGCCAAATTAGTGACGGGCATGACTGGCCCTGCCATCCAGCGACGCGTTTCGGTCTCTTGACCTCTTCAGGCTGGCTTTGCACTGATTGCAGGACAAAATCGTCTTTTTCACTGCAAGTCTATGCCTACTGGGACACTCCTAATTCCCTAGTAGGTGGGGCACTTCTAATCCCCGAGACTTACGGCTTCTCTATTTGTCTCCACAGCAGGATGTGCTCCATTCGACTGCCGGAGAGTACTGAGCCGTTTCGAACAGGAGGAGAATATATAGGAGGTCTGCAGTGGGCGGGGCTCACGCTCAACACTGCAGTGTCGATGTTTTTGACTCTCCAAACTAATCCTACATTTGTGATGTGTCTACTCGACATGGTGTGTGCATCACAATGTGGACAAACACACAGGTAAGTATCATGGTGTTTATTTAAAGCATTAAAATGTTTGCTTTGATCTTTCTCCCATTCCTGTTTAGTGATGTGTCTGAAACAAGTTTCGGTAATCAACTTGTGGGCCCCAAACAACACACACACCACAACAAAGTCCCCAGAAGGCCCACGAATGATGGGACGCCACCCAGACGGACTGGAGGCACAGGCTTGGTTAGGATTCGGGTTAGGGTTAGGATTGGGGGAAGGGGAATGCACAGTCCGTCTGCAGCCCGCCCGGGCGACGCCCACACCAACCCCGGAACCCCCGAAGACCCCGAAAGATGCGCATGCTGCGTCAGACACTCACAGCCAAATTAGTGACGGGCATGACTGGCCCTGCCATCCAGCGACGCGTTTCGGTCTCTTGACCTCTTCAGGCTGGCTTTGCACTGATTGCAGGACAAAATCGTCTTTTTCACTGCAAGTCTATGCCTACTGGGACACTCCTAATTCCCTAGTAGGTGGGGCACTTCTAATCCCCGAGACTTACGGCTTCTCTATTTGTCTCCACAGCAGGATGTGCTCCATTCGACTGCCGGAGAGTACTGAGCCGTTTCGAACAGGAGGAGAATATATAGGAGGTCTGCAGTGGGCGGGGCTCACGCTCAACACTGCAGTGTCGATGTTTTTGACTCTCCAAACTAATCCTACATTTGTGATGTGTCTACTCGACATGGTGTGTGCATCACAATGTGGACAAACACACAGGTAAGTATCATGGTGTTTATTTAAAGCATTAAAATGTTTGCTTTGATCTTTCTCCCATTCCTGTTTAGTGATGTGTCTGAAACAAGTTTCGGTAATCAACTTGTGGGCCCCAAACAACACACACACCACAACAAAGTCCCCAGAAGGCCCACGAATGATGGGACGCCACCCAGACGGACTGGAGGCACAGGCTTGGTTAGGATTCGGGTTAGGGTTAGGATTGGGGGAAGGGGAATGCACAGTCCGTCTGCAGCCGCCCGGGCGACGCCCACACCAACCCCGGAACCCCCCGAAGACCCCGAAAGATGCGCATGCTGCGTCAGACACTCACAGCCAAATTAGTGACGGGCATGACTGGCCCTGCCATCCAGCGACGCGTTTCGTCTCTTGACCTCTTCAGGCTGGCTTTGCACTGATTGCAGGACAAAATCGTCTTTTCACTGCAAGTCTATGCCTACTGGGACACTCCTAATTCCCTAGTAGGTGGGGCACTTCTAATCCCCGAGACTTACGGCTTCTCTATTTGTCTCCACAGCAGGATGTGCTCCATTCGACTGCCGGAGAGTACTGAGCCGTTTCGAACAGGAGGAGAATATATAGGAGGTCTGCAGTGGGCGGGGCTCACGCTCAACACTGCAGTGTCGATGTTTTTGACTCTCCAAACTAATCCTACATTTGTGATGTGTCTACTCGACATGGTGTGTGCATCACAATGTGGACAAACACACAGGTAAGTATCATGGTGTTTATTTAAAGCATTAAAATGTTTGCTTTGATCTTTCTCCCATTCCTGTTTAGTGATGTGTCTGAAACAAGTTTCGGTAATCAACTTGTGGGCCCCAAACAACACACACACCACAACAAAGTCCCCAGAAGGCCCACGAATGATGGGACGCCACCCAGACGGACTGGAGGCACAGGCTTGGTTAGGATTCGGGTTAGGGTTAGGATTGGGGGAAGGGGAATGCACAGTCCGTCTGCAGCCCGCCCGGGCGACGCCCACACCAACCCCGGAACCCCCCGAAGACCCCGAAAGATGCGCATGCTGCGTCAGACACTCACAGCCAAATTAGTGACGGGCATGACTGGCCCTGCCATCCAGCGACGCGTTTCGGTCTCTTGACCTCTTCAGGCTGGCTTTGCACTGATTGCAGGACAAAATCGTCTTTTTCACTGCAAGTCTATGCCTACTGGGACACTCCTAATTCCCTAGTAGGTGGGGCACTTCTAATCCCCGAGACTTACGGCTTCTCTATTTGTCTCCACAGCAGGATGTGCTCCATTCGACTGCCGGAGAGTACTGAGCCGTTTCGAACAGGAGGAGAATATATAGGAGGTCTGCAGTGGGCGGGGCTCACGCTCAACACTGCAGTGTCGATGTTTTTGACTCTCCAAACTAATCCTACATTTGTGATGTGTCTACTCGACATGGTGTGTGCATCACAATGTGGACAAACACACAGGTAAGTATCATGGTGTTTATTTAAAGCATTAAAATGTTTGCTTTGATCTTTCTCCCATTCCTGTTTAGTGATGTGTCTGAAACAAGTTTCGGTAATCAACTTGTGGGCCCCAAACAACACACACACCACAACAAAGTCCCCAGAAGGCCCACGAATGATGGGACGCCACCCAGACGGACTGGAGGCACAGGCTTGGTTAGGATTCGGGTTAGGGTTAGGATTGGGGGAAGGGGAATGCACAGTCCGTCTGCAGCCCGCCCGGGCGACGCCCACACCAACCCCGGAACCCCCCGAAGACCCCGAAAGATGCGCATGCTGCGTCAGACACTCACAGCCAAATTAGTGACGGGCATGACTGGCCCTGCCATCCAGCGACGCGTTTCGGTCTCTTGACCTCTTCAGGCTGGCTTTGCACTGATTGCAGGACAAAATCGTCTTTTTCACTGCAAGTCTATGCCTACTGGGACACTCCTAATTCCCTAGTAGGTGGGGCACTTCTAATCCCCGAGACTTACGGCTTCTCTATTTGTCTCCACAGCAGGATGTGCTCCATTCGACTGCCGGAGAGTACTGAGCCGTTTCGAACAGGAGGAGAATATATAGGAGGTCTGCAGTGGGCGGGGCTCACGCTCAACACTGCAGTGTCGATGTTTTTGACTCTCCAAACTAATCCTACATTTGTGATGTGTCTACTCGACATGGTGTGTGCATCACAATGTGGACAAACACACAGGTAAGTATCATGGTGTTTATTTAAAGCATTAAAATGTTTGCTTTGATCTTTCTCCCATTCCTGTTTAGTGATGTGTCTGAAACAAGTTTCGGTAATCAACTTGTGGGCCCCAAACAACACACACACCACAACAAAGTCCCCAGAAGGCCCACGAATGATGGGACGCCACCCAGACGGACTGGAGGCACAGGCTTGGTTAGGATTCGGGTTAGGGTTAGGATTGGGGGAAGGGGAATGCACAGTCCGTCTGCAGCCCGCCCGGGCGACGCCCACACCAACCCCGGAACCCCCCGAAGACCCCGAAAGATGCGCATGCTGCGTCAGACACTCACAGCCAAATTAGTGACGGGCATGACTGGCCCTGCCATCCAGCGACGCGTTTCGGTCTCTTGACCTCTTCAGGCTGGCTTTGCACTGATTGCAGGACAAAATCGTCTTTTTCACTGCAAGTCTATGCCTACTGGGACACTCCTAATTCCCTAGTAGGTGGGGCACTTCTAATCCCCGAGACTTACGGCTTCTCTATTTGTCTCCACAGCAGGATGTGCTCCATTCGACTGCCGGAGAGTACTGAGCCGTTTCGAACAGGAGGAGAATATATAGGAGGTCTGCAGTGGGCGGGGCTCACGCTCAACACTGCAGTGTCGATGTTTTTGACTCTCCAAACTAATCCTACATTTGTGATGTGTCTACTCGACATGGTGTGTGCATCACAATGTGGACAAACACACAGGTAAGTATCATGGTGTTTATTTAAAGCATTAAAATGTTTGCTTTGATCTTTCTCCCATTCCTGTTTAGTGATGTGTCTGAAACAAGTTTCGGTAATCAACTTGTGGGCCCCAAACAACACACACACCACAACAAAGTCCCCAGAAGGCCCACGAATGATGGGACGCCACCCAGACGGACTGGAGGCACAGGCTTGGTTAGGATTCGGGTTAGGGTTAGGATTGGGGGAAGGGGAATGCACAGTCCGTCTGCAGCCCGCCCGGGCGACGCCCACACCAACCCCGGAACCCCCCGAAGACCCCGAAAGATGCGCATGCTGCGTCAGACACTCACAGCCAAATTAGTGACGGGCATGACTGGCCCTGCCATCCAGCGACGCGTTTCGGTCTCTTGACCTCTTCAGGCTGGCTTTGCACTGATTGCAGGACAAAATCGTCTTTTTCACTGCAAGTCTATGCCTACTGGGACACTCCTAATTCCCTAGTAGGTGGGGCACTTCTAATCCCCGAGACTTACGGCTTCTCTATTTGTCTCCACAGCAGGATGTGCTCCATTCGACTGCCGGAGAGTACTGAGCCGTTTCGAACAGGAGGAGAATATATAGGAGGTCTGCAGTGGGCGGGGCTCACGCTCAACACTGCAGTGTCGATGTTTTTGACTCTCCAAACTAATCCTACATTTGTGATGTGTCTACTCGACATGGTGTGTGCATCACAATGTGGACAAACACACAGGTAAGTATCATGGTGTTTATTTAAAGCATTAAAATGGTTTGCTTTGATCTTTCTCCCATTCCTGTTTAGTGATGTGTCTGAAACAAGTTTCGGTAATCAACTTGTGGGCCCCAAACAACACACACACCACAACAAAGTCCCCAGAAGGCCCACGAATGATGGGACGCCACCCAGACGGACTGGAGGCACAGGCTTGGTTAGGATTCGGGTTAGGGTTAGGATTGGGGGAAGGGGAATGCACAGTCCGTCTGCAGCCCGCCCGGGCGACGCCCACACCAACCCCGGAACCCCCGAAGACCCCGAAAGATGCGCATGCTGCGTCAGACACTCACAGCCAAATTAGTGACGGGCATGACTGGCCCTGCCATCCAGCGACGCGTTTCGGTCTCTTGACCTCTTCAGGCTGGCTTTGCACTGATTGCAGGACAAAATCGTCTTTTTCACTGCAAGTCTATGCCTACTGGGACACTCCTAATTCCCTAGTAGGTGGGGCACTTCTAATCCCCGAGACTTACGGCTTCTCTATTTGTCTCCACAGCAGGATGTGCTCCATTCGACTGCCGGAGAGTACTGAGCCGTTTCGAACAGGAGGAGAATATATAGGAGGTCTGCAGTGGGCGGGGCTCACGCTCAACACTGCAGTGTCGATGTTTTTGACTCTCCAAACTAATCCTACATTTGTGATGTGTCTACTCGACATGGTGTGTGCATCACAATGTGGACAAACACACAGGTAAGTATCATGGTGTTTATTTAAAGCATTAAAATGTTTGCTTTGATCTTTCTCCCATTCCTGTTTAGTGATGTGTCTGAAACAAGTTTCGGTAATCAACTTGTGGGCCCCAACAACACACACACCACAACAAAGTCCCCAGAAGGCCCACGAATGATGGGACGCCACCCAGACGGACTGGAGGCACAGGCTTGGTTAGGATTCGGGTTAGGGTTAGGATTGGGGGAAGGGGAATGCACAGTCCGTCTGCAGCCCGCCCGGGCGACGCCCACACCAACCCCGGAACCCCCCGAAGACCCCGAAAGATGCGCATGCTGCGTCAGACACTCACAGCCAAATTAGTGACGGGCATGACTGGCCCTGCCATCCAGCGACGCGTTTCGGTCTCTTGACCTCTTCAGGCTGGCTTTGCACTGATTGCAGGACAAAATCGTCTTTTTCACTGCAAGTCTATGCCTACTGGGACACTCCTAATTCCCTAGTAGGTGGGGCACTTCTAATCCCCGAGACTTACGGCTTCTCTATTTGTCTCCACAGCAGGATGTGCTCCATTCGACTGCCGGAGAGTACTGAGCCGTTTCGAACAGGAGGAGAATATATAGGAGGTCTGCAGTGGGCGGGGCTCACGCTCAACACTGCAGTGTCGATGTTTTTGACTCTCCAAACTAATCCTACATTTGTGATGTGTCTACTCGACATGGTGTGTGCATCACAATGTGGACAAACACACAGGTAAGTATCATGGTGTTTATTTAAAGCATTAAAATGTTTGCTTTGATCTTTCTCCCATTCCTGTTTAGTGATGTGTCTGAAACAAGTTTCGGTAATCAACTTGTGGGCCCCAAACAACACACACACCACAACAAAGTCCCCAGAAGG